>NC_050592.1:7824737-7901569 GCF_013368585.1 Megalops cyprinoides | reverse complement strand
GATAACGTGATACAGTGTATTTCATGATCTTAAGAACCCCAGCCAGGGCCTCAAGATGAGTCATGCAGATCGAAGAGCTTTGTTAGACAGGCAGAATGTGTTGCATGGTTGCAACAAGCATGTCAGGTCACAAGGAGATGCCTGCTGCCAGGCTACCAAAATCCCTGAGTGTAACTGGCATCAGAGTCATGCTAAGAAGAAGGCACAAGGTCACCCATCACACAGGGTAAAACGGCTCAAGACCCGCAAGGAAAGGAGCCGGGTAAAAAGTGGTAGAGGGCAGGAGCATAAACACCACCACTGTTACCACCAATGTGGGAGAGAAATTAAGCTGGGGCATTACCATAGCTGCAGTAACAGTCACCCATTCCGCCACCCGCGAAAAGAGGCCATGTTTGCCACGGCTGACCACAGACATGAGCCCTCCATCATCACTGACAGCCGTCTCATTGGACACCGTGGCCTCTTCAACCGTGAGGTGAAGTCTGTTGACATTGAGCGTCTGCTGAGTGACCAGATGAAGACCAAATTGCACAGGCATGGAGGAGGAGGCCAGAGTGGGAGCAGCATCAACAGCAACACAGTCACTATACCTTCTTTTTCTCCTCCCTCGCATAAACCTGACCCTGACATAGGTCATGTCTGTTCTCCCCGCCATGTTGAAGAAGCCCAGGAACAAAGGAGAGCAGACAGGATGCAGAGTGGTGCAAACACAGGACAGACTAGTTGCAAACCTATAGCAGAAGACATAACTCACTTTAGTGGGAAGAACAATGTATCCATTCAGGTTTATCAGAGAGGGGGAGATAATACAGGTATCCATATACCCAACAGGGATGCTAATGTCAATAACAGCCAGGGGTCAATCAACATGCCAGCAGAGAGGGCTAAAAGTCTCAAGGCTTTACTTCAGTCTTCTGAAAGTGAGCCTGAACTCTGCTCATCCTCAGAGAGCTCTGGAGGTGTGCTGTCAAAACAAAGAGACAGGTTACAATCTGAGGCTCAGAAACTGAATCGGGAGTCACCCCGGTCAGAGGCTGCAGATTGCGAGATAGGTCGGCACATTGACTCAAGAGGGAAGAACCACAGTGATGTCTTTACTCCTCAGCGACCTTCAGAAGACCCCAGACACTCTCAAACACAGCCACGCAAACAAGATCCAAGCTTTGCTGGTTCAGCTGAAACATCTGGTGCAAGCGGCTGCAAGAATGTAGAGACACAGCTGAAGTGTGGGCCTGGTGACCGCGTATTGGTGGCCACGCGGCTGTGTCAGGCGCTGGAGTTGCCACTGCTGAGCAGGAGGAACCTGCTGGCAGAGAACAGGGAAGCCCTGCTGCAGGCACTGAGGGAGAGTCACGGCCAGCAGCTGCAGGAGAACCTCCTCAAAGTGTGGCAGCAACTCGGATACAGCATAGGGCAAGCGGACAGGGAACACGGTATGGGGCAGATGGACAGAGAGGAACTCTTGTCAGGTAGGATCTATACTGATGTGCTGTCATTGGAGTCCAGTCAGACCACTATACTGTCAAATTCTCAACACCCATTACTGACTTGCTTGGGATGATAGTGCATACTAAAAAACAACCATAGATAACTGGAGAAGTTACAACAGAGAAGTAAGATTGATTCTAGCAGTTTTGGTGCGAACAATGGTTGAAATAAAAATTTACTGTGTGTGATGGAAGGAAAGTCATTTGGCTTTGTTGCATTCTCAGATGCTAACAGTAATACCCAGGCAAGTGGTTCTGGAGGAAATGTCCCAGGTTTGGAGCCTTCCGGCCCCACCTTTCGCACGTTAACCCACTGCAAGAGGCGGAGGAAGCAGCTGTGCCCACAGAGAGTGATGCAACACCCCCTCACTGAGCCGCACCACAGCATGGACATGGTGAGAGCTGCGGCCTAGTAATCCATCTACAGGTCAATCTGTCCAGTCCTTATCTGGTAGAGCTAACTATACATATTGGGTTACACCCTGTCAGCTTCTAAGTTGTTGGATGGCATATCTGCCATCCCACCATCAGCATTAGAGCATCACTAATCCCCTGTATTTTCAATATGTGTAAATGCAGCCAGAGTGCCTTCAATGTAAGTGATTGGTTGGTGTCACCAGGGTTGTGAGTGTATGAGTTAAAGCTTAATAAGCTGAATGAACTGCAAACTCTATAGTTAGTTATGAATGTTATGATTAGTTGTCACAGTATTCTTATTAAGTGTTACTAGTTGCTGATCTGTACTACCTGATGTTCTATGTAGGCACTGCAGTGGAATGCAAGCCCCATTTTAGACCCAGCTGGGGATCCGTCTGGAGGGTTCACAAAGACCGACTCCCCGCAATTATTCATGGACTTCCAGCCCTCTGTGGCCTCATCACCTTCCATCGTCATGCCCTCTGGCTGGGGGGCACCCACTGGATCTCAACTGCAGCAGGACAGACAGTTTAGAATGGGACCAGGAGGGGAAACAGTTGGAGGGGAGCGTGTGGATTACAGTGGCTATAAACCAGAATTGTCCTTTTTTTGTCCAACAAAAAATCTGGAGAATACCAGACTACCTCTCTTACACTACTCTGATGTACCACTGGATGATATAGATGATGTGCCTAGGCCCCAGCTGCCACCTGCCAGCAAGATGAGTTGTTTTACTGCCCTCCCTACACCTCTTTTCCATCGTCCCCCTGATCATCCTCACCTCCAGTCCCACAGTTCATTTCACCATCCCACTCAACTGTTCAGGTCCTGCAGACCAGATATGGCATATTATCCCTCCGTCGACTTGTTGGAGAGAGGGCTGTCTCCCCCACAGCTCCCCTTGCTCCCCAGCCCAGACCACTGGTTATTCCCTAGGATGAGGCTGTACTGAATTGATTCTTTATGATGTAACTGGTGTAACAGTGTTAAACATATAATAATTATTTCCAAATGTCAGCTGCTCCCTTTCTGTGTGAACACTGACTATTCAATGAAAGTACTGTACAAACATTCAATAAACTGATCCTCTGCTATTGTCTGCGATTTAATTGTTAAATCGACGTTTTTGTTAGTGTGTTATGATTAACTGGTGCAAATACCTGCCCATCCAACTGGGCAAAATAGTGCAATAGATGTAGTAGCAGTCCCAAATAGCTGGATATTGAAGGTTGACCTTTTGTACATGTAGATCTCTGTACAATGCTCAAAGGCATTGCTCAAAACTAAATGAAAGCTCAAAGCTATCATAAATATATGATAAGCAGTCATAATACTCCTCTCTCAAAGCAGGCTTTCTTCTGGCCTGACTTTTGAGTGAATCAACAGATGCAAGATGCTGTTATTTTTTGTGGGTAAGCTGTGGTACATGGGGGTTTATTCCTTCGTTAAAGGGATTCTTTATCAAGCATTGTATCTCCTTCAATTACCAGACACTTGTTTGAAGAATACAGAGTACAGAATAGTATAGTTTGGCCTGGTGTTAAAAGTCTGAAAGATTGACAGAGCCAGGTTTCAGTAATAAAAGGTAGGAGAACAGGGACTAATATTTTAGGGTTGTAATTAAAATAAAGTGCTTTTGTACTAAATTTTGTACATATTGTACATTTTGCATCCAAATGTTCTCATTTCAAGAGGGAAGTGGGCGTATGTTTCTAGCATTTGGCTAATTTCATTTCCTTAAAACATTGGACACGCAGATGTAAGTAGTGCGTCAAGGCTTTTTCACTTCCTGTAGAAGCTACAACAGTTAATCTTTAGTGCATCAGTGCAGTGCATCTTTAGCCTTTTGGTTAATAAAACAAATCCAAGAGACAAACAAATCCAATTCATTTCAGCTATGGTAAAAGTGCAGGTGTACAGAGTGAGCCAAATAAACTTCACTGAAAAAAAAAAAAACAACTTTTCTTCCAAAGACCATAAGAGCTGCAAAGCTGAAGACTGTCCTTGAAGGAAGCACAATTTAACAATACAGCAAGGCTAGAGACTTACATTGTGTTCTTTTGCTGATACACATGAAATAAAAGCTGAATCAGATCACTAATCTATTTATTGCTGATGAAGCAAACACCACCAGCCATGTACCAAGAGATACATACAATATCAGCTTTTGTATCAGAACTGCTGTATCTATTTTTGCTTCCCAAAGTTTCTGAACTTCCGTAAACAATTGTGAAATCCCCTGTTTTTTTAGGTGATTTCCGAAATTTTCCCTACATATATTCTCAATTATACTCTACATATATCCTAAATGCTACGTCTATCCAAATTCCATTTTCACATAGTCTGGACACACTGGACATCCCTTCATCAAGAATAGCTTTTTTTGATATGTCAACTGTTCCTTGGCATTATCTCAGTGTTAGCAAATCAAATCTCCAGGCATACAGGTGGAAGTTATATTACGGCAACAGACATAAATTTAACTATTGTGTTATTTTGGAGAGAAGCTGACATGGTGTAAACCATCCAACAATGTTGTAATCAAAGATGGTATCTTCCATGACTTTATAGATCCCTGTTTTGATGGTATAGTCATTATCACCTTTTTAATTATCACATATTTACTGTATATATCTTCAAGAACTGACACATGGATGTTCACTAGAAGTGTCACAACATATAAATGCATTATTTATTTAATTTTAGTTACCATTACCAATTCTGTAATTCAAGCATGCATCAGTCTTGTCTAGTACTAGAACTGAAAAAGTAAACAGTGCTGCGATGTTTCAAAATGATCAGAAAGGCTGTGATCTATGCAAATAATATAAAGTTATTAGTTATTAGTAGTAACTAATATTATGAGAGTGAGAATAATGGTATAATTGTCTCTGATCACTCAAAGGTGATGAAAGGTAATTATAGAGCAGTTACTGGCATCTTGATGTTTCTTTGGTGCTATGAAAGTGAACACAGAGGCTTTAAAAACAATGGCCACAGCCTTGGATGCATGAGATTGCAGTATTATGATTAGCTTGCTCTAAGTCTCATTATTAAGGCTTTAAGTAACATGTCTCATCGTCCAGCGCTATCTGATCAACAAAAGGCTCGCTCTCCTCCCTCTCTGCCTTTTCCTCCTCCACCTCCTCGCTGTGACTGATGTTGCTGCTCCTTAGCGCCCTCCGCAGCTTGGTCCAGAACAGCTCCTGCGCTTGGGTGGGGTCGGAGCAGTCAGCTCCCGGCCACTGCAGGTAGGTCTTGTTGAGCATGACCTTCCGCATGCGGTGATAGGCCGACAGCTGCCTGTCAGGGATGGGCTCCAGGAAGACCAGGAGTAGCACGTCCCGGAGCTCATGAAAGAGCCGGTAGCTGGCCAGCTGGATCTCCAGGGAGCACCACTCGCTGCGGAGGTAGCGCTGGCTGACCACGCACACCGTTTTGCGGCTCCCGTACACCGCCGCCACGATGTTGTCCACAATGTCCCGCCCCAGTTCGAAGTCGCGGTGGTGGAGACAGAGCCGGAACGGGGATCCTCCCCCCTCTAGGTTCGGCAGCAGCTGCTCCAGCACCCATTTTTCGTCCGCGGAGTTGTAGGAGATGAAAGCGTCGTACTTGCACTGCTCCTCCTCCTCACGAAGTCGCCGCCAGCGCTCTCCGAACCAGGAGCGGAACACATAGTAGCTGTACTTAAGGTTCCAGTAGAGCTTGGCATAGAGCAATGGAAGTACGGACAGCAGGAAAATCAAGTTGCTGGTGAAGGCAAAGAGGTAGCCGCCCACGTCCAAGTAACAAACTTTAGTGTCAAAGTTGTAGAAGTAAGCCCCAGGATGGTCGGGGCACATAAGGCTGTAGTGGTACACTAACTGGACCTTAGGGTTGTTGTTGGTCCAGTTCTGAAACCAGCTGTTGGGACAGGTACAGCTGATGGGAATGTGGCGCAGGTCGAGATAGCGCAGGCTGGTAAGGTTCTCCAGGAGAGTCTGATCCACGGTCTGCATGGCATTATGGGTGAGCATAAGCACTTGCAGCTGGGTGAGGTTACCAAACACGTCTGCCGTTAAAGACTGTATTCCCATGTTCTCTGCATTCAGCCGACGCAGTTTGCGCTGGTTTTTGAAGATTCCTGGCTGGAGCTGCGTCACTCCATCACAGGAGTTGTCCAGGGAGAGGAACTCCAAGCTGGTTAAATCATCAAAAATATCAGGCTGGAGGTAGTAGATCCTATTGTTTCCAAGACGCAGAGACCTAAGTGACTTAAGGCCTCTGAAAAACCCATTTGGCAGTAGGGTAATCCCATATGGCATTTGTCCATCTAGCTTCAGGTCTTGCAGATGACTCAGGTTCACAAAAGGGGAGTCAGAGTAGTTATATAGGTAGCGGATCCTGTTCCCCTGCAAGTCCAGTACTCTCAGTGTAGCCCGCAGCCTTTCAAAATGCCAGCCGTCAATTTGTTTGAGGTGGTTGCCATCAAGGTAGAGGTTGGCTAGGCTGTGAAGCCCTGCAAAGGCGTTTTGCTGGAACTTAGAAATTTTGTTCCCACCCAAATCCAGAATTTGAAGGCAGCCGAGGGCATGGAATGTTTCATTAAAAATGACAGCAATGCGGTTTTCACGCAGGTTGAGCGTGCGCAGCCTATGCAAATCTGAAAAGCTCTCCTTGTAGATATCCGTCAGGAGATTGTTGTCTAGGCGAAGCGTGGTGAGACGTCTTAGTCCCTTTAATGCCTTGCGGTCTAGGTAGGCAATGCTGTTTATATTTAGGTTGAGAGTTGTTAGGTTTGGAGTGTGACTGAAAGCGAAGGATTTTACATCGAGAATACGGTTGTAGCGGTAGCTTAGTGTGGCCAGGTTAGGAAAAGACATGCTTTGCTGACTGCGGCAGGATTCAAGGTGACTCAGGACGTTGTGTTCCAAGATGATTTTCACTAAGTGATTTTGTCCTTTCAAGAAGCGTAGGCAGCCTGCACTCTTCAGTCTATTGTGGGAAAGGTCGAAGGTTTCCATAATTAGAGGACAGTTTGAGAAGGTTGCATCCTTCAAATTGCTGATATTGTTGTCCTGGAGGATCAGGCGGTGCATGTTGCATTTTTTGCTCTTTAGCAGCTTGCACAGTTCCATCACCTTGGAGCTGTTCTGCAGACCCATGCCTGAGAAGTCCACATGACCAGGGTTCACATTGCTGAAACTGAAGAGGTCAGTGGCTGAGACTTGGGTAAACCGCAAGCGCATATATGAAATATTCCTCATATCCAGGCCTCTCAGAGAATTTGATTTCAGCTGCCCGTTGTAGGAAAGGTCCAACAAATGGACGCTGCTCAGAAATGTGTCCTTACACGCTAAAGTGGCGAGACGGTTCGAACAGAGATAAAGGATTGCAAGGGATGGAGGCAGGCTTGAGGAATGGTGAAGGGATGTTAGCTGGTTATTGCAGAGGTCTAGCTTCATTAACTTGTGCAGGTGGGTCACAGATTCCATGATCCTTGAGAAATTGCTCAAGCGGTTGATCTGAAAGTTTAGGAAGTTCAGATTTGTAAGGTTTGAAAAAACTTGTGGAGGAAAGTCCCACAGTGCATTGCTGCTCAGTATGAGCTCGGTCAGATTTTCCAGGCCACTAAATGCCAAGGGCTCAAGTGTTTTAATTTTGTTGGTGGAGAGATTCAAGGACTCCAACTGTCCCAGATTAAGGAAGGCATAATTACTCACATTCTGCAGATAGTTCCAGTCTAGCTTCAGGGTCTTCAGTTGCTGGAGGTGGGAGAATGATCCCGGGGGTATGTGGCTGACTTGATTATGGGAGATGTTGAGTGAAGTGGCCCAGTCAGGGAGGTCAGCAACAAGTGCAGAAATGTTCCTTTGCTGGCGATGCAAGCAGTTGAAGGAATAACGGTTAAAAGGGTTCTCAATGCAGTTTTTGAAGCCGTAGGCGACTGTGGGTGGAGGGAGCTGAAAAAGATGACCTAAAACTATTGCCAAAGCCAAGACAATGCTCCTCACCATGTTATCAAACTTTAAACGAGGAAACAATGTAATCAAGGTCTGTTGTTCTTTGGTTCCAGGATGTCAACTTTTCAAGTTTTTTGCTGGATGGTCTTCTGCTCTGTTCAGCTTCTCCTGATATAGCTGATTTTAATAGTTTAATGACAGTTCAGCAAGATGAATGATAGCATGGGTTTTATCCTGATACGATAGAACAATTTAAATAACACTTGATTTCAGCTGTATGGAATTTTCATCTCATTGCAAAAGATGAAAAAATTGGTCCTTCCAGTAAGTTTCAGGTGATTGTACTGATCATCAGATCGCTACAAAAGAAATAAAAAGACTGTCACTTAACTTAATACTTGCAATATTTATTTAAGACATTTATCCATCCTGTAATAAATAAGGCAGGCACAATTCAA
Organism: Megalops cyprinoides; assembly: GCF_013368585.1. Classification (NCBI taxonomy): domain Eukaryota; kingdom Metazoa; phylum Chordata; class Actinopteri; order Elopiformes; family Megalopidae; genus Megalops; species Megalops cyprinoides. The sequence goes on along the minus strand of NC_050592.1, from coordinate 7,893,262 downwards.
CATTCTCATCACCATACTTATCCCTATGCTCACAATGATACTGCTCAATCCCATTGCCCAAGTTGGATACTTGTGTGACCCTGAATTTCAGACAGGTACTTGCAATGCCTGGTCTTCTAATTATCTCAGGTGATGTACCGTCAGCAAAGCACAGCTCAAATAGAGGAAAAAAGTTTCGCCAAAGGGCACAGATGGACAAATCAAAGGGGATCCAGTTTAACCCACATTCAGAATTCAATCAAACCAGGAAGGTTTCACCCTACTAGAGCTGGTACATTACTGAATTGAATGTGGTTCTGCTCATACATTAGGCAGTGGGATATATATTACATTACATTACATCCTTGTCATTTAGCCGATGCTGTTATTACATGGGTTACATTTTTTTAGCGTACTATTAATTTATACAGCTGGGTATTTACTGAGACAATTCTGAGTTAAGTACTTTTCCCAAGGGTACAATTGCAGCAGGGAATCAAACCACCAACCTTTTGGTTACCAGGCCAACTCAGTACCACTACACCACACTGCCACCCTTTTAATATTGTATCAAGAAATTACGTGATTCAACCTACAGTATCATATGAATATCATATGATAAAAAATAAACAGAATCCTGGCAGGCTTCTGTTCTGTTCCTCAGTCCTCCTTGTGTTTTTTTTCCATTAGTCTCTGTTCATGCAAACCACTAACACTGTTATTGAGAGTAAACATTAAGCATGAACAGTAGATATGCCAGTTAAAATTACACTTAACATTGAGCATGAAAAAAACACGTCAATGCAAACTGTAATTTGTAATAACTTTGTCCTTTCATCTCAGCAATAATGAAGTGACTTGCACTGAACAGCATGAGACTCAACATGTACTAAAATGCATAGGCACTCATGCAAGCCTAAACGAGTAGAGATTAATACTCTTTTCCTAGGGTGGCAATGACCACATACACTTTATAATTTGAGGGGAAAATATGAATTCCATTTAACTGGAGCTATATTTTAAATAGAAACCCAGGACACATTAAGAAGAGACCATGTTGAATGATTCAATGATTCAACAACAGCAGCTTTGTATGAATTAAACAGTCTTGTCAAAGTTCTGTTTTCACAGACTTTCATATCCCTGTTTTTGCTTGGGGGCTTTACTCCACTGTTTACAACCTCCATTAGTCATATGCAATGTACTTGTACACAAATTGCACCTATTCACACTTAACCCACAGAAACAGGACAAAGTTTATCGTTCTCACAATAAAACAGGTGCATACTTCAAAATCACACATGGGAATTGTTTGTTTTGAATATTGTTGAGGAAGTATGTCCCAGACAGCCTCATAGGTGGTGTTTGGTGTGCTTTGTGTAGGTACAGCCCCAGATTTAGGATCAGCCACTAGATCATTATAGATACATATACAGTATAAATATATTCCTGAGTCAGTCTTAATGTACTATCTTCCTGCTTTACTCAGAGCACCCTTGATACATCCAATGGTCCTTTTTCTCTTTTGTCCTGAGGGCTGAAGAATATTAATCACTTGAATATGTGCAGCTACAAGATTAGGAGTTTTTTTTTCATCAAAATTGAAAAAGTTCTCCTTACCTGTCTGGAACAACCAGAGGGTAGAAATCAGTGCAGTGGTCACACTGCTACCATCAGACAGCCTTGCTTGTGTTCGTTTTTAAATGCTACTTATGGCTGCACATTCACCTTCCTTTTCTCATGAATAGAAAGAGGAAGATATGTGAGACTTTCAAATGAGCGTATTCAAAGAAACTCAAGAGATAGATACATTGTGGTACATTGAAAGGCAGGGAGATGGTAAAGTTTTTTTCTAAAAGTTATTTTTATTCAAAGGAACTATTAGTATTTTTGTGAGCCATTTCAATCATGTCCAGTTATTTGTCAAACAAACCACAAAAATCACACAAAAGACATAAACAGAATTAATCATAATTATAACAATGCCATGACTTTATGATGTTAGTCCTTTTGATGTTAAATTGCAATTAGAATATTAAATAAGCTCATTCTAAGCACTGAAATGCTTTCAAAGCTTGGGAACTGGGGAAATGGGGGAAGAATATTCTTTTCAGCCTCTCATCTTTTGCTCTCTGGCCATCTGACAGAGTCCACAGTGAGGTAGGCAGGCCATGATCACCCAGTCATCACAGATAGAGCCCTGAGAGAGAAAGAGTTACCACAATAACTGTAGTTATCACTGGCTAATTATTGATGATTCATAATCACTGCGACACAGACAGCAGGGATTGTGGCAATGACTGTAATCTTTTTGTAAGACATGAAGATCATATGGGTGACATAAAAATAGAACAGTAACATGAATGACAGTAACTACACTAAGTTATGTAAGACAGTGAGCTATATGGATTAAATGTGACCCCACCAATTATAAGTCACAGACTCTGGAATGCACAGTATTTGAGAGCAAACTTGCGTTTATGTGCAACGCTGTGTGTTTGTCATGCAGTGTAAATCTGTAAAACCAAACAGCATGATGAGGATACTATTCATCTGCAGTTTTGACAGACCATCACCTAAGGTATATGTACAGCAATGTTCAAATTGCTACACTGTATTAGCCTCTGAGACTTATGGATTGGAGCCAAACTGCATGCAAAATGCTGAAAGGCAATGTAATGACATAGGAACAATTCCCTTACAATGTAGATACACTGATATGTGGACAGCCTGCAACTGAATACCAGTCGTGTTGTTTGAGCCCTAGAGGTTTCTTGGAAAAACAGGCCATGCAAAAAAGCATGTATTTTTGCTACACAACAATAGATTTATTTGTGAATGAAAAGCTGAAGTAAACTTTCAAAACGAAATGTAAAACGACATTTTTTAAAGTATTTAGAGAAGGGGGCTGAGGAGACTGGAAGGCTGACACTGCTTCAGCTGTGAGGGAGAAACCATTACAAGCCAAGAACGGAGGGATTTCAGAGGTTTCTTCTGATATGAGTTTCAGTAAATTAAAATGTGCTGAGACATTGTTTTGCTGGCACCGGCTGCAGCACCACTAGGGGGCGTGTGGGAACAGGTTAAGAGATTGAATTGAGTATCCGATCACCAAGAATTCTTTAAAACCCTTCAAGGTACATTATTGACGGCAAATATGAACTTCCTTTACTTTTCATAAAGGAGGCTTACAAATTCTGGCAGATCAAAGCAGGAAGAAAGCCCTTTACCATACGAGATGTAGCTGAGAATATCAAAAGAAAACATAAACAAATGTGCAAAATCCCTGCACCCTACGTTATTAAAAAGTTAATTAAATTAAAGGGAAATTAAACATTTATAGCCTACACATTAGAATGGATATATATTCTGGTCTGACAGACTAAAATTTGAGAGACAGAAGACGGAGGCAAATGTTCACTTGGTCTGAACTAATGTCAATCAACACTCAACACTTTTTTCAAATGATGCAATTTAAGCCATTTACAGCTCGCCATCAATGAAAAAGGGAACAAAAAGGTTCTGGAACCTTCCAAAAACATGTGAAAACTGGAACTCTAAGTGTTCCTCTCTGCTTCCCCCCCTGCCTTTATTGTGCGGTGCAATGAAGTGGCAACCGGGCGCTCACCGAAATATTGTACTTGCTGCGGATGCTGGTTCTCAGGGCGATAAGGGCCCCTGGGAGGAAAGGCAGACAGCAGCTCTCTCCATGATCCTGAGCCACTTTGCATCCCAGGATGCAGGGTAAGAATGTGCCACACAGACCTGCATACCACACAACACACTTACAACACATTTCCCGCAGCCCGCACATAGCAGTCCACTCAGCTGTGTAAAATAGTACCAACCATTTCAACACCTTCTGACAAAACTGCATTGTTAACCACAAATTTTTGTCTGAACCACATTCTATGCCAGTTATGCATATTACTGCTTTTCTTATTGAAATTTGTGGAAATTTCAAACTGAATCTCAAAGTATGTGCAGCCTATGTTTCAAAATTCCAGCAAGAATGTGTATGTTAGAAATAAAGTTTTTAGTACATGTAAGTGAAAAGTACAGTAGCATGGTTTCTACAAACTTTAAAAAATGCTACTGTAGTATACTATTTATTATCAAACACATATTTGCAAATTGATGCCCCTGTCTTACTCATATCACCTCTGTTAGGGCCCAAATGCCATGGGTTCATTTGTGTTCTCAGATTAAGGGTTTCACAGATTATAGTAAATATTATAGTAAACATAGTGTTTTTGTCAATTATATTTTGCAATTTATTAATTATTTTTAAATTGTATTTATATGTAGTGTTCAATTGTGTGGATACTCTAGTACAATCCAATGATACTCCGATAAAACCTGTGTGATAGCGTAATCAGCACAGGTCGTTCACATGCAGACGCACAGAGAGGGACTCACAGATGCCACAGTCTTCACAGCAATCGCATACATTGGAGCTCCAGTCTGTGGAGCCTGAGGATATAGTGTAGCTGGTAACTGTCACCTGGGGCTGAGAGCTTATCACCTCAGTCTGGTAAGCCATGGCTGCGAGGGTGAGACAGACGGACAGTCAGACAGACAGACACAGCGAGAGGCAGAGACAGATAGTGAGCAAATTTCTCCCTGGTAGAAACGCTGGTGGACCGCCAAGAGTGTGACACAGTTAAAAACTGGATTTTTTTGTGCACGTGGAGGTGTATTACTTTGTGACTGCTAATTATAACTTATCACAGTAGCCCAGGGGGAAAAGACAAGGCATCACAGTTCAACTATTTTTAAAATAAACAGTAATATTTGCTGTTGTAACAACACCCTACCGCAATTAAAGGTTTTCTTGTAAATCCATTTTCTTTTTCCAAAAGACTACGGCAAATTGCTAAAAATGTGATCTTCGATCAATAACAACTTTTGTTTGTATTTAGTACACTCTGTTTATTCCTGCAACATTATCATGTATATTTTTCACTGCTCTGGATAAAACCTGCTAAATGACTAAATATACATGTAAAGAATATCCATAACATTATCATTCTGAGACACATATTCTATGCTATGGTACACAATTAATTTTCCACATACTAAAGGACCAATTTTATTTATCTAACCACCAATATTTAGTGCATCATAAGGGATAAATATTATTACTTACTCTGACAGTGCTGCACCTCAACCTTCTCTATCTATAATATCATTGCATGTTTTCCTGGACAAAAAGCCAACAAAATAGCAAATGATCACCACTGACCTACCCTTTCTGATCAAAAGCAGTAACTCAGCAAGTCCCCAATCAGGCCAGTCTTCCAGATACCACTGAGTAAAGTCAACAAGTGATGGTGCTAGAGAGATCAAAAGCTCTTATACCAATGGTGATGTCAGGGTGTGTAGTGGTAAGCAGCAATGTTGTTGCTATGGGAAAATGTAATCTTTCAAGAGAGAGGAGGGTATCACTGCCTTGTCCCGCTCTGCCCATGTTGAGGGATAGGCACACAAATGGCAGTATAAGAACGTTAAATGTTTGATTTTGGGGCGTGCTGGTTTCTGTGCTTTAAAAGGTCTCTACAAGTCTGACCTTGGCGTTATCTCTGAATCTTTTGCACAACCTTTTCAAAAGAGTAAAAAAACAGATTTGTTTCTTTGACAAGGGCAAACTGTTCACACTCTACAGGTGTGTTTCGTGTGTGGAAGGTGTGTGTCCAGTCAGATCAAGTTAAAAGGTACTTTATTCCAAGGCGTCAGCAGGTGGGTGAGGCAACACAGCATTCACTGGACTGCAAGATGAATGCTGTAGTAACTGCTATAGGGAAGCCAATCGCTAAAGAGAAGTCTGCCACTTTCGTAAACGTGTAATATAATAAAAAATGTAACGTGTAATATAATATAATGTAACGTATTCAGTGCCCAGAGGGCTGCAACATAACAAACCACTCCACCATGCAGCCTTGGAGCTAATGCTGAGGCATACATTTCTGCAGGCAGATATTATATCCAAGCCTGTTGTGTGTATTGAACAGCAAGACCAACAGTCACGTTGTCAAATTCAAAATCAAATTCAAAATCAAGTATGAAACAAGTTCATTACTGCTAATATGAATGTAAGAATATAAGTGAATACTGGTCATTTTTGTAGCATTTCCCATCAATGAGTATAAAGGTTATGAGCCTCTCTGTGGTGTATTTGGTCACAGATCAGATGCAGTTTAGCCAATAAAGCACCATTAATGATTCTCATGTTGTATCTGCCCAGAGAATCAAGGGAATCTGGAAACTTTACAGCAAGGCAATATGCTTTTCAGGGTGTGGCATGCACTTCCTGCTCAAACTCAAAGTGTCTACTCCTAATTTTTGACAGTGATATTAATACTTATGCAGATGACGCACGGGGTCACTGCCATTTCAGTCAGACAGAGCCATAAGCTGCCTTGAAATCACTGCTTTATGTGAGTGTGCAGCAAGATCAAGCACAGTTGTAATCCTTTGCTCTATGGTAACAAATATATCACCACGTATGTACTGTTTAGCGTTGGACTTTCCTTAAATGATAGCATTATGCTACATTACATCATTGTCATTTAGCAGATGCTCTTATCCAGAGAGTCTTCCATAGGTTACAATTTTTTACATGCTATCCATTTATGCAGCTGGATATTTATTGAAGCAATTCAGGGTTAAGTACCTCACCCAAGGGTACAGCAGCAGTGCCCCAGTGGGGAATCAAACATTTTTGATTTGACTGATTTTTGGTTATAAGCCCTGCTCCTTACCACTATGCTACACTGCCACCCTTAAAAAAGAGAAACCTTCCATTGCTTTTATCTGTAAAAGGGACAAAGTCCTGAATTAAACCCCACGGGCAACCTTTATTCGGTTCTTATGGCAACTGCAAACAGTAGCACAGTGCTCACCAACAGCTATGTACACATACAGACTCTATATTACAAGATATAAGCATAAAATAACATATGACCAAATGTCCTGTGTGACACATACATCAGTGTAAATACTGTATTCTATCCTAAAAACATAAAACCATCTACAGCTTCAGTGTGTGAGGGGATAAGTGTTTTCACATGATAATTGTATAAGATCACTTACGTCAGGTTTACAGCGTGTTCTTATATGATTATCTAAGATATTAGGAAATGAAAGTCGTCTTCGTATAAAAGGGAGTGGCTGCGGTGCTCTTGTGTTAGTAGCCCTAACGTATGAAATGGCTTTGAAATAACTGTAATGTAATGAGTAAGTGCAAGTCAGTTCGGTGTGGCGGGTGTGATATTAGCTGTGCACAGAATCTTTTGTGGTTTTGATGTGGCAAACATGAGAAGGATGACATCTCACCCTTCTGCTGCAGTTTGACACCAAGAAGAGGTTCTTTGAACTACGGATGTGAGAGAAAATGCCCATAGTTTCCTTACAGGCTGTGCAAAGCCTTGGGGCCTCCATGTCTGATCGCCAGGGAAATGTGTATCTGTCGTACCTTCTGATAATTAGCCTTTCATAGCAGGCTCGTGGTGAGACAAATTCCTGGATCCTAGCCTTAGTTCTTCTGTTTGCTGCGTGATATTGGTGTGAGGATTTTGCACAAGTTGACTGACGTGCAGGCCAGTGCTGTTGCTGCCTGTGTGATTCCCTGTTTGACATTTGCAACTTCCTACCCTGGGAGTAATGGAATCAGGGATTTAACTGTGGCTCAGTGATTGATGTGAGTGGGTTTTTTTATACTTAAGGATGAGACGGGTTTTTTGATTGTGTAGGGACCTACACAAAGTGTCCTTTGGACCTGAAATTATTTGTGTACTGTGCTTTATTCTGTTCATTGCTTTCTAACCGTTAAGATTATTAAAATAATTTATATTTTTCCTACAGTCTTTGCTCCCATTTATTAACTAACCTGTTCCTGTATTCAACGCGAGGCCTATAGTACGAGGTCATTTAGTCACTGTCCCACTAGGGGGAGCAAAAGATGTGTTTTATCATTTAATCGTGGTTGATCTAACAATACTACATTAAGTGAAGGACAATGACAACTTTATAAAAGGAGTACAGCTAAAAACAAGCAAAAAAAAGAAGAAGAAGAAAAAAGAAAAAACAAATATTTTCCCTAACCTCGATCCAAGACCATTTAAAAATGGGGAGTTCTCCATTTCTCTTTAATTTAATTGCACATCAAAAGCTGTGAGGTAAAGCATTCATGCACACATTGATTAAATATGGTGATGAAAGAAAAAAATTCACTGAAGTCACACGTGAGTTAGCATAAGGCAGACACAAAATAAAAACAAAAAAAGAATGTCATTATTATTGTCTTGCATAGAGATTTTTTTTGCTCTGGAAAAGCCTGTCCTTATGAATACATTGCTGCCACCTACTGTACCAGCCCACCTCCAAGATTCCCAATATCTCTTTGAAGAAATATATAACTTAGCAAATGTACATACAGTATAATAACATGGGATAATGTTTACATATTCAAATCTTGATATTTCTTTATTTCTGGTAGGTAGCTGAGGTATACAGTGAGTGAAATTAACTACTCCAAGGCTTGCATTCTCTCAATTTGTAAATGCACTTCCGGCGGTGATAACATTCACAGTTTATCACCCCCGTGTGTGTTTATAAATTGGGACAATGTACGGAATGGCACAGTTTGTGTCATGCTAATGGCGCTGCTGTTTATGAGGACAGTACTAACAATCCAGAGACATTTGTACACAGACAGTCCAAGGTAGGCATCTGTTTCATCCAAGAGTCAAGAGTCTTTGACCTTTGAATATCTGTAGAGTATTCAAGCAAGTTCATTTATTTATTTATTGTTTACTGTTACTTATTTAAAATTTTTACACTTGTAGATTTCTCACTTGTAAGTCGCTTTGGATAAAAGCGTCTGCCAAATTAATAAATGTAAGTGTAAATATACATTTCAGTGAATATAATCACAGTTATAGTGACTAACTGCCACTATGTAAATTTGGGCTGTGATATTCATCACAAGTCTGACATAGATCAAATCTGATTATGGTATATCTGTTTTTTTTTTCTTAACAGCAACAAGGATAAAAATAGCCATATTTCAGGAAGTCAGAAAAAACATTTCCCTTGTTAATGCATTGACCGTAAAGGCACATCTACATCTCAGAGATGCAATCTCCTCTTCAAATCCAAGACCCATAGCTGGTAAGAATTTTTAGTTGAATTTTATTCCTTTACAGTGAACTACTGATTGGTATTATTGATGTTGATCATTTTCTTAATTTGCTTAATTGTGTCAGCTAACAAACACAACTTTTAGATATAATCAACACTCAGCTTAGCTACTCAGCTACAACTTGGTGTCTTTCAGTTTCATGCTTTGTGGTATGATTTACTGCAGCTAAGTGAGAGCACTGAATGCAGGTGAGCACTCCTGGATTTTTTAAATTGAATTTTGGCCAAATAATGTAGAGTATAAATTAAAATGCATGGTATTGCAACGATGGGCGTCCACCTTGGATGGAGAACCGGGCAGCGTCCTGGGTTTGCATGTGTATAATTTTGCTTCATTTGCTTTGTGTCAGAGTGGGGCCCATACATACTGTGAAAATGTATGATACCACATTTTTAGGAGAAAAAACACAACTCACAACATGAAAAATAGCTCCGCTGCTTGACCTTTCAGTGGGAATGTATGTATAATTACTTTGAATTTCATTTTACAGTCAAGATATGCTTTTTGTTTTGAAATGGCTGTTTTGTTCTTTGTGTGACATTGTTGTGGACAAACTGTACTTAAAGTTGGACAAAAGTGTCTCCAGACAATGAATAACTATCACAGGAATAAACAAAAAAACACATTTACTCAAAGTTACATGAAAAAGAATACTCTCAAAGGTATACACCAGTTCTATCAGGTTCGTGTAGCAAAATTTCAAATCCCAAATGTATCAATGCTTGTTTTTCTTTATTTTGATGAATCAGGATAAAATGGACAAGATCAAAATTCTTAACATTGACAAGCTGAGTACACAAGAATTGCAGTAATACTAATTTGCATACAGAAAGCACGACAGCATCGAAGATGACCTTCTTCATGAAACTAAGCTATGACCTTAGCTGCAAAAGCAACAGGCATGTTCCTTGTAGAGCAGACCACACTGCAAGAGCAGCACTTTCATTTCCGTCATGAGGTGGATCTGTGCAACACTCAGTCGATCAAGACCCCCTCAACAAACCCCCCCCATTCCCTTCCTCATCCTCATTTAGTACCCACCCCCAACACCCCCCCCCCCCAAAAAAAAAATGTGTGGTTTGTCTGATGGGCAGACAAGGGAACATTATGCGGTAACGCTTTGCTTTATCATGCCAGTGCTGATGGGCATTGGTTTGAAGCATTGTTCAGAGAGCTGGGATTGCTTGCGGAAGTTTAAAATCTAGTGGACACTGCAGGACACCACGGGCACTTGACCACTCTCATCCCTCAGCTGTGCAACACTGGAATGAATACAGCTTTAGAGTTCAACGTGCCTGGGGACTCTTCATTTGTCCCTTATATTTAGTAAAGTAAATATAGTTGGGCACATTGCCAAAGACCTATTAATGAGTGTTACCAGGAAAATGTGAAGGTTCAGTTCCTGCATTTCTGAAAGCACTTCTCCTTTCTTTCAAAAGCGAGAAGGAGAATCAAAGCAGACGGAGGAATCTTTCTACAAACATCTGCGTCCTGTCTGTGCTCGAGCCCCAGGTGTCCATCTACCACGATGACCACACCGCCAATGGCAATGACAACCACTGAAGAGGTGAGTGATGCATTGATTGATTTTGCACACACTGGTGCTCAAAGACATGATTTGCTGAGGAAACCCGTAACTACACAATCTTGAGCCATTCCTGTGAGAAACACATTGTACATATTAGTTTCACTGCAGTAAGAAATATGAGCTGTGCTTACACAGTACTTTAAAAAGTACTTTACTTTTTGTAAGTCATGTTAATATTTCCATTGTATCTGACAAGTGTTATTGGGATCATTTAAAATGGGAGTCTTTGGTAAGTTGTATTAATAGAAAACACACCATAAAGCTGCAAAAGGTATATTCACTGGGTGTATCTGCGCATGCAATCAGACTTTAAAGTTACACAGGGGAATATAAGCACTTTACAGCTGGAGTCAACATATAAAACAATCCCTGCATGTAAAATTATGATGAAACACAAAGATGTGCTCCTTACAAAGCGTGACTTGAAACACCATTAGCAACTCCGTGAAGTGTGCGAGAGGTGACTAAGAACCCTTTTGGCTAAACTTAGAGCGCTCAATGTGTTTTGTAAATGTTAAAAAAGAGAAGTTAAACATCGTACCCAGTTCTAGATCCTGGAACTTTGTTCAAAAAAAAGCTTACATTTACAGGCAGCTATCAGCCAGTTGAGTGGTAGCAGATGAATTGAGCATTTTAACATTGCTAATGACATGTGGAGTTTAGGTTGCTTGAATGATCTCTCTTCTTTTCATTACATTTACTAAATATGAAGTGGGTCATGATGTTCCTGTTGAATTATACAAAACCCATCCATGTTTTGCATATGAAAATGGGCTTGTTATACATGCTGGGTTTTCACCAAAATATGCTCTGAACTGCTCTTCACTCCGCTCTTAAGCAAGAGCTATTTACATCGCCTCTCATCAGTATCCTTTCAAACACTGGTTGGTGTTTCACTGTCCATTTCAAATGTACAGCTGATGCCAGAAACGTTAAAGCAACCGAATGAACAGCAGAATGCTCTGAAAGATGTGTGGATTTGGTGTCATGAGGGGGCTCACTGACAGGTGATCTCCGTTGGGTTCCCAATCCCTGCAGTGTTACAGTGTCCCATTAAGAGGGCTTGGGGTTATGCCTTGTGCTTAACAGGGTAATGATGGATGGAAAGTCTAATAAGTCTAATAAGTTCTTTTGTTTGATTTTAGTATATGTATTATGAAGACTACACCAGTCTGGTCGACACGGACATGACCTATGCAACTCCGTGCAGTCCGCAGCATAGCTGGCAGTTCGCCGGCCGCTTCTGCCCCGTGGTGTACAGTCTGGTCTTCGTGCTGGCAGTGGTGGGCAACACCCTGGTGCTGTGTGTGGTGAGGCGCTACCGCACCTCCCGTAACAGCCCCTGCTCCTTCTCCCTGACGGACACCTTCCTGCTGCACCTGGCGGTGTCCGACCTGCTGCTGGCCCTCACGCTGCCCTTCTACGCCGTGCAGTGGGCCAAGGAGTGGGTGTTCGGCGAGGCGGGCTGCAAGATCGCCAGCGCCGTCTTCTCCCTCAACCTCTACAGCAGTATCCTCTTCCTGGCCTGCATCAGCTTCGACCGCTACCTGGCCATCGTCCACGCCATCACCACGGGCTGGCGCCGCAACGGCTACCACGCCCAGATCGCCTGTGCCGTCATCTGGGTGGCCTGCTTCGCCCTGGCCAGCATCGACCTCCAGTACGGGCAGGTGGTGAAGCTGCCGCGCTCCGAGATGCACGTCTGCTACCACCAGCTCCCCGAGGGAGGGCTGGTGGGGCTGCAGCTGCTCAACCTGGTGGTGGGCTTCGCCCTCCCCCTGCTGGTCATGCTCTACTGCTATGTGCGCATCTTCCGCTCGCTGTGCCACGCCAGCCGGCGGCAGAAGCGCAAATCCTTGCGCCTCATCATCTCGCTGGTCGCCGTCTTCGTGCTCTGCTGGGCACCCTACAACGGCTTCCAGCTGACGGACAGCCTGCTGCGGCTGGGGGTGATCGAGCATAGCTGCAGCCTTGACGACGCCCTGGACATCGGGACCTTCATCTCGGAGAGCCTGGGCCTGACGCACTGCGCCCTCAACCCGCTGCTGTACGGATTCGTGGGGATCAAGTTCCGCAAGGAGCTGATGCAGATGTGGAAGGGGCTGCTGGGGTCCTGGGGCTTTCTGGGATTGGATGGCTGGGGACAGAGACAGGAGAGGCGCAGGGCCGGGGGGTCGTTCAGCTCAGACAGCGAGAACACCTCCTACTTCTCGGTCGTCGTGTGAACCCGGCCTGGGAGACAGGGACTGGAGGCAGGGTAGCCCCTGATGTGAGCTCTGTCACATTGCACGGACCACGCCCCACCAAAATAAATAAAATTCAATACAATAATATGATGATCATTTATAATGTTGAAAAAAATATTTTCATTAATGATTATTGCGGAAAACAGGAAAAGAGGTCATTGTGGTGTTTTCGGTTCACACTTTCATGTTAAAATCAGAATCCAGTAATGTCTCTTCATACAGTATGTCGTAATTATGTTAAACAGTATATCCAATCAGTGGTTTGAGCTTTTTTCCCTCAATATTGGAGATGAATGCATATGGTGCTCCATCAGTATTCCACCTCTTAAAGCCACTGAAGAAGGGATATGGAGGGAATGTGAAGAGTAAAAATAGAGGGAGCATAATTGATAAATTGTGGCATGTCTCATGAAAAATGTTTTTATATTATCAAATCTAAAACTTTTTTAGATTTCAGACAGTATCTTACAGTGCCCCTTGAATTCACACATTGTATTAACATTCAATTCCCCACTGGGTCACTGCTGTTGTACCAGCAGGGTACTTAAGGTCAAGGGCAAGGTACTTAACCTTGAATTGCCTCAGTTAATATCAAGCTGTATAAATGGATAACATTGTAACCTATGTATGTCCTCTGAATAAGAGCATCTGCTAAATGACAGTAATGTACTGTAATGTACCACAGCATCAGAACATGTTAGATCATAACTTTGACTTCAAGAAAACATTAAGATACCTCACCTACAGCTATAAATGTAAGAGGACAATTTAGCTACTCAATTCAATCAGTTAGGGCATAAACTTTAATTGAACTAATTCATTACAACATAGCATTATGCAGGTGATTTTTTATTGGTATACACATAGATTATAATCTTTCTTGTGATGCAAACTACTTAAGTAGTGACCAATGTTGTAAAATTTGGTGCTGATTACCTAAACTGAACCATGAAAAGCAGTTTTGGTCATTTTGTTCTTATTCAACCTCAAATCACATGCTGATTAATTGCTTTGGCCTTCTGATATCTTCCATGATAAGGATGGTTTTATTGTACATTAATTAACTCAATGATTTTAAAATTAATGACGAGATTGACTGGTACAAACACATGCAAGTATGTGTCTACACATATATGTAGATACGTACATATATATATACATTGGTGTGCGTGTGTGTGTGTGTGTGTGTGTGTGTGTATGCAGTCTATAGCTATGTGGCCCAAAATAATGTATTTCTGAAATTTTTTCATGCAATATCTGGAAGGTTTTAGCTGCCCAGACAACCAAGGAACCAAGATAGTTTTTTACCCAGTGTGCACCACTCAGAAATGGGGACATGAAACAGTCAACTTCTGACTTTCACATCTGCTGTCTCTTTGCATGTGAAATTTTCTGTGCAAGATCATTTTTTGAGTGGTAAATATCAGAGTGGTTAAGACCAAGAGCCAGGTCATCACTTCTTGTATGTTTCTGTAAGGCCGCGTCTGGCGGTTTGGAACACCACACAGTCACATTTTCAGAATTCTGTCAGCTTGGGTTTTTTTTTTTAGCTCTGTCTGATCACACAGCAAAATGAAGACGTATGTATCACCGACGAATATTCAAATCCAGGCAGCAAACCGTTTCTGCCTCAAGCGGAGCCAGCCCGGTTGACTTTTAGTCTCAGGTAGCCATATCATTTCCTGTATGACGGTTTCAATACTCGGAAAATGCACTGACGGAAGCAGGGGGGCCATCATGCAGAATATCTTTACAGCTGATTAGTGTAGCTGACAGGATGTGTGGACCCAGCACTTCACTTAATAGACAGCACTTCCTGGGTCTTGATGGCAGAAGCCAGAACTGACAAGCAAATTATGGCACAGCAATATGAATCAGTTTAAATACTGCTCCAGTGCTCTTTGGACACATTTGGGCCTAAGATGTTTGGCATTTCACTCCGCTTCCCTCAAATTATTCTATTATCCATTACCTTTGTGTTTGAGTTGAGTGTCCTGGATGTGTCACACATTATATAGCCAGCACTTGCTTACACTGGTCTGCAGTGTAAGGACTTAAGCTTGATAATGGTGCCAATGGTTGGAAGGTTAAGGGGTATGGGTGTATATTATGAGGGCGTACACACTCTCCTTTTAATTACACGCTGAGCAGAGGTAATATACTACAACGAGGAGTAGCGCTCAGGCAGTAGGTACTCCTCCACAGCAACTTTTATTGTGACAACATGCTAATCAAAACATTGTCACAATAAAAGTTCTTTTTTGTGGTGCACCACCTAATGGGTGAGTGGTAACCTTTCCAATCATATGGGGAGGTTCCCATTTTTTCGTTGATAGAATCATGCATAGCACTGAGCATATATTGAAATATTATTTATTCGCTTCAGGGTTTTTCATTTTCTTTTAACGGTTTAATTATTTTACCATCTCATTGATAATTGTTCTCAATTGATTTGTTGTTTCTAGGAAAAATAAAACCTCTTTACCTATTAATACCTTTTCAGCTTACTGAAGTCTGTACTGAACATTGTCTGTTAATAATGTATTAAATATATGATTTTCATGACATCCCATTTTTGTTAAACATTGTTCACTCTGTACTTCATGATCTTGTATGTCAGCATTATGAAATAAATAATAAAAAGGAAATAAATCCTTCAACTGCTTCATCATGATGCCCTCTGGTGGTCAATGATAGAGCACATTTAATGTCAGAAATGATCAGGTAAGAATATATTGTTTACCAATAACCATAATGATTTAAAGCAAATGAACAGTCATATTAACATTTCTGAAATATATTTTGAGCTCCTTGCATAAATTACACTATGAGATGATATAGCACACAATAAAGTGTGTTATAGAGGTTTCCTGCGTATCTTTGCATCTAGATGGTAGTGACATACAGAGGCTGGGAGGAAATGAATCATTTCAAAACATCCAACAGTTCATTTTTAATACACGCTCCATTATACGTTCAATATTTTCACTTGATTCATCATCATTTATTATTAAAATGTGCGTAGGGTGAGACATCTGGAAACATTCCTGAATGAGTGTAGCAACAGTAGCAGCAATTGTAGCTATATTCGGCATGAGTACGACTAATATTATAAACAATAGCGGAAAGCATCTATAAATCTCCTGGAGTTTAAAGCGAAGTTGGGGGAGGGGGAGTGACTTGTTTAACCAATGCCAGTGTAGAGCACCCACCAGGGTTATGCAGAGCAGCCATTTTACCATTCAGCCATATCACTGGCCATCTTCCAATGCAGACTAAAGAGCCACCTCCTCAGACTGCACCTTGGTTCCACCTCAATCCCTGCCCCACAGCACCTGCTACTTGTAGTACTTGCTGTTTATTTTATGTGTTGTATTGCAATGTGTTTTGGGTTCTGTGATCTAGCGAGTGATGTATGGTAGAATATTTGGCTTCTCTTGTCTAGTCAGGTTGCACAATTTAACTTGTGGTAGGGCTTGAATGGTGTTATGCTCACACTCACTGGTCTGGGAGTGTTTGTTAGCCTGGTCTGACACTGTTGCTCATTCAGCTTTAATGGATGCACTTATGTTCTTTTATGCTGGAAGTTCTGGATCTGGATAAGAGCGTCTGCTAAGTGAATGTAATGTAAGGTAATTTTGTGCGTGAACACTCAACACATTTCAGCTGAGGTGGGATTATTTTTAATGACCGTACAGACTCATGACCTCAGTTTAACATATCAAACAAAAGACAGAGTAATATTAGTGGTAGCAGTAATATTGGTAGTGCTAGTACTATAAGAGTGTGAGAGGTAATTGCTGTAATTGTACTAGTATGGTAACCATAGTACTAATAGTGACTTACAGTGAGCTGAAAGTCTGCACGGCTATTAGTACAGCAATCATATTACTAACAGTGATCACAGTCTAAAAGTACACTGTACCACAAGGCGGATATGTGATTGTTACAGAGTGTGCATCTTTCTGCTTCACAGGACCCACCGTTCTGGCCCACCCAGGCTTCGAGAACAAAGGCACTGATAAACCTAATTACTCTCCCAACATGAGAAGAGAGGCAACTGTAACGCTAATGCATAGACCAAATGGCTGTATTAGACAGACACTCCTGAAGAGGTATAAATGAACTTTCCTGAGACCACAGATTCCATTGCCTGCAAACCAGCTGAAATTACAGAACGTTTAAAAGAGACTCATGAGATCATATAGTCAATATTCCTTAATTATAGGTGTTATGCATGGGACAGGTCTAAATTCAGGGAATCAAGCGCAAGTGTGCCTTTTCAGTCAGCATCAGAAGATAGTGGGGAATTCTGACTGTAACAGGTACATCACTCCGCCACTGGGGGGCCCGTGAGGGAAAACAGGCGACCCTGGAATTCACAGACGTATAGGGGAGGATCAACCAGACAGCCAGGGATACGGAAACAAAAACAGACAGACCTGTTCTCAGACCTGCTTAGGGACAGTAAAATGGAGACAGCGAGAGATACGTAGTGAGAAAAGGTTAGTGTAAGCAAACTCATCTCTGTCTGCTTTAAAGTGCTTCACTTTTGGATACTGTTACTTTTATGGACTGCTGTTAGGCTCCCTATGCTGTGAGGTAAGTATGCTGCTTTTAGTTGCTTAAGTGTACCGTGTTAAGCACTGTTTTTAGCTTGATGGCAGTATTACATTTCAGAATGCTGTACGTCTAGCTGTTCTGTACGTATGTTACTTGTTCTGTGCTTATATTACTGCTGTGGTGGCTTCTGTGACATGTGTTTGATGCATTACATTACACTAGTCTTCTAGGTTACTCTGAAAGGAAATAATGAAATAATAACAACAGTCATAACACTAGTACTGCTAGTCGCAGAACAAGTAGCAAGGAAAGCTGGATGGGCTGCAGTAGCTTTAGTAGCTGCTGCAAAAACAGTAGCGTTACATTAAAAGAAGTGCTGTAAGCAGGGTGGTTGCAGTAACAGCGCTAATGTCCTGTGCTTATCTCACCCACACTACGCTGCACAGAAACAAGCCAAGCCCTCTCTCGGGAGTGTGCTGCTGCAACAGCTGTTGCGTGCGTTGACCTCTCAGCAAGCTACTGAAACAGCCGAGATCATCTGACCACCAGCAAGGAGGACGCAAATGAGTTTTCTCCCTCTGCGCCCAGCCTCTTCCTCTATATACTGTAAGTATCACAGGGTCTCCACTTCAGTTTTAGGGTTTCTGTGCACTACTCTGCCTCTCCCCTCCTTGTTTCCTGAAGACAACCAGGCCAAGTTTTCTAAGCTATCTGCCTCTCTGTAGGGGAGTTATTTTTAACCACACGGACACAGCATATGTGCCCGTTGCAGTCTCTGACCAAAATTATTACCACTGAGGCCTGAATCATGAATACTGTGGTAAGTTCATTCTTTCTTCAACTCTTGAGCTTCTTTAGTTTTGGCAGTGACAGCCTTGTCTTGTTTGTCTTTTTAATTTATTTTATTGTTATCCTCTTTATTTTTCTGCTTTTTCCTCCCTGAGGACTTTGTGTTTCGGAACAGGATGCAATGTTTTTGCTTAAGATTTAGATGCAGTGAAAACACTGCTTTCATTCCCTCGTATTTTCGCTTTTTTTAGCCTCAGCTTCGGCTCCACTCTGTCTGAGGATGTTGTTTTAGGAAATGTTTCATTTTGGTTTCGTTTCGAACACTCTTTACAGCCTCTCACACCCATACTTTCAATGTCAGGATCTTCAATGTAAACACTAACTGCTCTTGTATTTCACCTTTACATTTTAATCTTGAAGTAAAGATACAGTTAGACCACAGAACGTAACACACTGAGAGGCAGACCGCTGTTTGTCAGCTGGTCATGTGCTCTCGCGAAAAGGAAAATGTACTTTCCTGCTGACGTTGCTGCGATGTTGCCTCATCTTTCGCTGATGTGTAAACAATGTGACTCTGTGTGTGTGTAAAACAGTAGCAGCTATTTCTGAGAAATGACAACTCAGTAATGACAGAACTTTTATGACCTCTCCCAATACTGTAACATTTTAGAACTTTGACGACAACGTGCAGTTTTCCTGACCTAATATGACTTTTTTTTTGTTCCAGAGTCAACATTCTTTTACAGGCTACTGAAGTGAACTCAAGTGACAGTGAAATTCCTGAGACTGTTGACATATAACAAAAATAATGAATTGACAATATTCTTGTGAAAGGTTGACGAATGAAAAATCGTCTGATTTATGAATCCGCATTTCCACTGCTCTCTTTCTCCATAGAGGCCCATGGAGGTGGATTTGGATGGCCTGTTCGTGCACAACACTACGTTTGATTATGAAAACTACGAAACCCCTGAGGACGAATGCACAGCCAGCAACCACTTGCAGTTTGAGGCCGTGCTCATCCCGATTCTGTACTCGCTGGCGCTGGTTCTGGGCCTGCTGGGGAATGGGCTGGTGCTGGGGGTTCTGTGCCGGCTACAGCGGAGCTGGAGTGTGACCGACACCTTCATCCTGCACCTGACGGTGGCTGACACCCTGCTGCTTCTCACTCTGCCCTTCTGGGCCGTAGGGGCTGCCCAGGGCTGGAGCTTCGGCGGACCGTCCTGCAAGCTGATCGGAGCCATCTTCAAGGTAGGGGGCGCTGTTTTGGCTCTGCCTCTGGGGACTGCAAAGTGAAAGTTCACGGACTCTGTGCGGCTGGGACCAGTCCAGACTGTTGCACAACTTATCCACACCTACAAACTTACAATTACTCACAGCTCTCCTGGAAATGTACTGTACAAAATTTAATTGCCAATTCCAATGTAAAACTGTATTACAGTGTTAGAATCAGTGCTGTGTATAGGCAGATATGCAGAATTATATGCCAGACAGTGACAACTGCTGAATGTCCTTAATGCAATAATTACTGTTTGTAAGTCACTCCATGCTCCTTTCTCAGTTTTCCTCATCTCTCTCCATTCCACAGATAAACTTCTATTGCGGGATCTTCCTGCTTGGCTGCATCAGTCTGGACCGCTACCTGTCCATTGTCCACGCTATGCAGATATACTCTTGTCGCAAGCCCTGGGCGGTGCAGGCTAGCTGTCTGTGCGTGTGGATCTTCTGCCTCCTGCTCTCCATCCCTGACTGGGTCTTCCTGGAGCCCGTAGCGGAACCAAGAAGAGGAGGGAAAGCAGTGTGCACTCACAACTACCTGAAGTTCAACACCAGTGCTAAGGACTGGCGCATGGCCTCCCGCCTCCTCTACCACGTCGTGGGATTCGTCCTCCCCTCCCTGGTCATGGTCTTCTGCTACTCCTGCATCCTGCTGCGTCTGAACAGGGGCTCCCAGGGGCCGCAGAAGCTGAAGGCCATCAGGGTGATCCTGGCGCTGGTGGTGGTCTTCTTCGTCAGCTGGACGCCGTTCAACATCACCCTGATCGCGGACACGCTCCGCTCAAAGGGAGATTTCA
This sequence comes from Megalops cyprinoides, assembly GCF_013368585.1. Lineage (NCBI taxonomy): Eukaryota > Metazoa > Chordata > Actinopteri > Elopiformes > Megalopidae > Megalops > Megalops cyprinoides. The sequence goes on along the minus strand of NC_050592.1, from coordinate 7,872,820 downwards.
GCGGCGCGTGCAAGAGCAGGGCGGCCCTGGACGTGGCTCTGGTGGTCACCACCGCCCTGGCCTGCGTGCACGCCTGCCTGAACCCCGTGCTGTACTCTTGCCTTTGCTCCAACTTCAGACACCACCTGCTGGACATGTTGGGATGGCGCTCTCGGGCACGTGCCGACCACGAGCTGTCCCTGTGGGACCAGCCGGAGGACTCTGTGCTCCAACACTCGGAGGAAATGGGCCAGTTGAATCCCCCGAAAAGCACTGAACAGACTCAGCTTAGTCTGACTGAGCAGAAAAGCAGCAATGGTATTTCCTCCTGACTTTTATTCTACTTACAGCATATCTGCACTTTAACAGACTTATTATGGGTCAGGATGTAGCAGTTCTAATAAGTGAGAGTTTTTGTGTTTGCAAATATCACTCCTACCAATTCGCATTAGTTACAGCCAATCCGTTTTAATTTCCTCAATTTTGTATTTGTTATCCTCTCTGTGATAAAGAGGATCATTATTATTCTGCATTATGATAATAAGCTATTCCACTCTCTACCATAACTTTGTGTGGTACCCCTGATCCTCCTGTAATTATATATAAAATGGTTGTTTCCACAGCACGGTTGTTCAAAGAACACATGGGTTTAAGCTCTCTGTAAATCTGTTTCTCAGGCCCTCCTTTTTATATACGGTATATATATAATTCCCATTCCTACTGTTATTTTAGGCACTTTTTATATAACTATTTATAGGAAATAGGAATATGAAGACACACGACTTGTAATAAATTCTTAAAGCATGTGATTTTCTTATATACCCTTGCCCTTGCCAAAGTGGCTCCCCTGCCACTAAATGACTTGCATTTTGAGAAGAAAAAATTCCCATACCCATGTCAATATTTACCATCTTTTAGAGCATTGATAAACCCTATTTACATGGGACAGAAACTGGGGGTTCTCAGAACTTTTTTGTTGACACGTATTCAGGTTTTTCCAGGGTACAATTCCTACTTTTTTCATACAAATCAGATAAGTGACTTAAAGCAGTTATGTAATTCCAGAAGGGGCTGCTTATCAGCACAAACGCTGAAAAATGTAAAAAAGGGAAACTGCAATAGTTACCTTTGAAAAGATGACATTCAAATGGTTTCTCCCTCAGCATGCTTGCTTTAATGTGGAACTTCCAGAGTGCTGCTTCTCATCACAGTATTACCAGCTGACATCTATGGTGTAATAGTCATATGGGGGACCTTTTGGAAAAGACAACAGGCTTTGTATTTTTTCAGCCTCAAGTGAATCTGGGCTTTTTCTACAGTTTAGAATCAAACGTTGCTCAATTTGGCTTTTATTAAGCAAACTATGTGATTTTCCCCTGATGTCACATTAATTTGATTATATAGCCAACTGGCATTTTATGTATATGACTTGTTTGTTTCTTCACTGACCAAGTCACCTGTGTGTTTTTTCATATCAAAGTCGTTAAAAATGCCACATACTGTTTGGTTCAAAACGCCATAATTGTCTTATGAAATGTACCGAGCAGCAGTTTCAGTTAAGCTCGGGTCAGTTCCTCCAACATTGCCCACCTACCCCCTGCTGTGACATCATTTGGCTTCTGCTCCTGTATAAAGGTTACAAGATCTACAAGATCACAAGCCGGTCCTATTCAGAAGTGTGCATTAAACAGACAATGACCATCTCTGTGCACTTCTTTCACGACTTGGCTTCTTCAAGACCCATCTCAGTGTGCTGGTATTTCGTTCGGTAATTGCGAACAGTGGCAGGCTTTGTTTGTGAAGTTCATTGGTGGGAGTCAAAACAAGAAAAAGAGGAGCAGAATTTATGTAGCGAAGAACAGAAAACATGATAATGAGTTGCTGGCTGAGCCACAGCTTCCCTATTTAAAAGGAGCTTTGGTCACAGATCATGAGCAGCGATAATGCGCGCTTTCAGTGTGAAATTAGGTCTGACAATTTCTATTCAATCAATTGAATATGGTTTGATTTTTCTGTATTATCCATGCCAAGGGTTTTCTTCCGTGCATTTGTCAGTTTATAGCTGTGAAAAATGCCATGTTTGTGCAATATATTTCCCCCTTCCTCTTTTTTTTTAACACGTAACACAAGGAACTGGAAACAGAGGCAACCACTACCAAGCCCCAACAGGAAATCGAGCGCTAGAGTCACCAGAGAGTGTCGCATTCTTAGCTGGACTCACAGTCCATCACATGATCAACTTCTCCAACACTGATGAAAACACATTAATATAATTACTTTTATCTATTCTTTCATTTATTTAAAGAAAACATTCATTTATCTCATATTTCATTTCAGTGTTCTCGGACACAGCCCAAGGACAAGAAAAGATAATGGGCGACACCTGTAATTTTCAATTAATATTTAAGGAGTTCATGGAGTTGTTAAAGCAGCATATCACTCTCTAAAAACACAGGGCAGAGGAAAAGACAATATAGATATGCTATGACTTGTAGGATGATGCTGAACATGTCTAGACAGAATGTCTTCCTCAGGCTTTGCCCCACAGCAAAGGAATGGCTCCAGACCGTAGAAGATATTGGGTATTTCAGGTATGACTGGTAATCCACTCCAAGGACACATACATTTGCAGCTGGCATCCTGACCCAGGAAGCATTTCTATTGGGCAACCGGTTTTGTGAAAATATGTGCTCATGTGCATCACTTGAGCTTTACCTTTCCGAGGTTACCCAATAGGAATCTTGTGCATCAGGGCACTAGCAGAAAATGGAGAAGAAACTGATTATTCTCTCTCAACCTCTGGACACTCCACTCTGTCTCTCAACTCAAAAACAGCAGTTGCCTTAGACAAGCTACCTTTTGAAAATTATTTAAATTCTGTAACCAAGGGGGAATTTCAGCCTCAGGGGAGCTGAGCATATTTTGTGGTTGAGTGAATTATTGAGCTTTTTATAATCAATGGAGCGTATCTCGCTGATGTGTTTCATCTGCCACCTCTGCTGTCAGAACTCAAAAGAGAACATCATCATCATGTTTAAAGAAGGTAAACATTAAACATTTTATTGACAATTGTGCAGGGCTATCAAATGGAATGAATTAAAAAATAAATGTTTAAATAAAAAAAAAGTGTTTATTGTCACTGTGGTGCACTTTTCAGTCCAGAAAGCTGCCTTAAGTATCAGGTCAGAATGAGAGTATCTTGGTAATAAATTATGGACACTTGTTTTGTTTTGCATCTCCCACATAGCACTCCGTTAGTCCTTTAGAATTCGCGTAGTTGTAACACAGCTCCAGAACACAATTTCTCAATTCTGAATCCACCCCTATGTTGTCTCCCTTGTTGCTTATGAGGTCAATTAGATAGAATCATGTTTTAGTTGGTAGTGCGCTGCGTGACTCACGGTGTTAAAAACATATGTTGGCTGCAGATGATTGCATTTATCTCACCTCAGCACTCCTGCGTTGTTGCTGTATGAGGTTGCCATGGTGAGGCGACTTATGTAGTACTGTCAATCACAAAACAGGGTAGATGGGTAGATTGCATAGATGGGGAGAAAACATAAAAAAGAGTAGCCCATTTAATGTAGCTATAGCTGGACGTTAAGCAGCGGCACATCTACTGTTTTATTTGAATTGATTTTGTTTAACCTTTATCTTACCAGGTTAGTCTCGCCAAGATTAAAAATCTCTTTTTCAACAGAGACCTACTCAAAAAAGCAGCATATGAAATTTCAGCCAATGACACATTTACAACATAAAAAATAAGACATTACAGTTTAAAGGAAAATATCAGTTTACTTATTCAGTACAGTAATGATGTTCAGTAGAGGTGTGGTGCCACAATGAATTAAAACATTTATGCCATATTTTTAACCCTAAGTACCCTATTGTGGTAAGAAGCAAGGCTTGCAACAAAAAGGTTGCTGGTTCAATTCCCCACAGGGGCAATGCTGCAGTACCCTTGGACAAGGTACTTAACCCACAATTGCCTCAGCAAATATCCAGCTGTATACATGGATAAAATTCTAATCTATGTAAGCCGTTCTGGATAAAGAGTGTCTGCTAAATGACAACAATGTAATGTAATGTAAGAAATCACCATCTGGGGTCGCGTGGGAGTTCCAATGTGCAGGGCTGAAATCAAACCCCGCTGTGTGAAGAGAGGGTCCTGTTTTTCTGTGTGTAAGCAATAATCACAACTAGAGCAAGTAATTCCCTATGAAAGATCTCACACCAACAGGTGCAAAACTCTCAGAGTTTTGGCTTCTGTATCCGGAGGCCTCTCTGCATTCTTCTAGCATGTATGCACTCGCTCAGGGTAGTGCCATGTATAAACTGTCTGATTTTCTTCAGGGACAAGATTGTGATTTTGTGGATAATCTCAGAAGAGGTAGAGGACTGCGGGTTAGTGAAAGATTCAGCTGCAAGTTTCAATAGATGTGGAACCAAACTGTCAGAACGAATTGCCTTTTCCATACTTTTTAAAACCCTGCAAACCACAGAAACAGATATCTCAAACCTCTGATCTTTTCTCACTTCTACATGAAGAAAAGCCTGACTATCTGAGTTTGCTGCAGTGTTACACACAGAACCAGAAGAGACAAAATGATCTTTAAAGCAGTTTCATTAAAACCGTTCACTTCTGTCAGAAACCATTGTTGTACTCTTAGGTACACATAAAGGTGAATCATAATTGAAATTTTTATTCAAGGACTTAAATTACTTTCCAAAACTTAAAAGGATTGTTTAGACTTTCACAAGTGGTCGATAAGTAATATTCAGGCTTTCTTTCTTAGTAAGAGCTGTACATTTATTTAAGAACTGAAACCTTAACCAACCAGACACAGAATTAGCTCTCCCATCAGCAGCCCATACTTAGTTTCTCAAATGCATAAGCTTAGACTCTTTCTCTGAGCACTAGGGGTTATCCTTCCCTTTAACTCAATATTTCCTTAGTCGAGCATGTTTGGTTGTAATTCCCAGGACGTTGTCATGGAAAAAAAAACCACAGGCCGCTTCAACATCTGGAATAAGTGTTATTCTGCTCCAATCACTGTACATTTGAACACCCTTACACACTAAGAAAGATGTGTAACATTCAGTTTGTTGAAGAAAACAGGACTTGGTTTTAGGGACATTAGTGTTTCTCATAGCAATAACAGTGCGGTCATTAGTAAGGGCACCAGTGGCAACATATTTATGTGGACTTTGTCTGGAAAATGTCATTGGGGGTCGATTTATAAGGGCACTGCCGATTAGGATGCGTCGGGGCATTTATTAAAGAAGTTCAACTTCACACAATCATAAGCTTTAAAAATTCTATTTTTTATTCTATTTTAAATAATAATAACAACTATTCCACTACGCTCTGGTTTCGCTGTTCTTTAGGGAAAAATACTAGCATTTTGCTTGAGACACGACAGCAACCTGCCACGGTGGGGTGGAAATCTTTCGATACTTCGACGTTGACAGCAAGCATTTCAAACTGTCTGCACACAGATTCTGAAAGGAGCACGCTCGCACGGAGTTCGGCTTTACAATACGTAGCAACACCTCCTTTCCTAGGTCTGTCAGTGCGGAGTACATTACGATCATGAATGTGGATGTCTTTGTTGGGACTGATTTATTTTAAGTTCCAGAGATCACAAATCAACCGGCATCAGTCGCCCAACTCATAATTAAATCAATTTTCGATACTATGTTACGGGAATTAAAATGTAGTATACCCAATCCAATCCAGCTGTACCTTCTTTTTTAGTCAGACGGAGTTTGCAAACTTTGTTGTCCAACGTCTGGACTGGGCTTTGGTTGAACGCTCCCAGATATCAGCAAAAATAAAATAATAAAAACACTGTCGCGTTCTTTGTATTTAATCATCTGTTGACAAAGTGCAGAGAAGAGTCTTCTGAACCAACAAAGACATCATTCAGCATTAGCAAACCATGAAGATGCCAAAAGATAACCGAGTGATTTATAGATCGAGTAGGCCTATAAAGACAGTGTATCAGTGGCAGTCGCTGAGGGAACTGCGGTGTTCACGCAGTTTATGGACTTACTCACCCAGCTCTGCACGTCACAGAGGGTGAGCAGGCAGAATAGTACCAGTATGCATTTCATTTTGACCACTGTGGATAACTCCGGTGTAAAAACCACAAGAATGTTTGCCGGTCAGTCCTGCAGCTCTCTTTGCGTGTGAAACACAACGGGTTGCCAGGTAGGTGGCTGGTGCGCACAAGGATGTAGCCAGGAGAGAAAGATCTTCACACTGTGTGGACAGGAGGCCTCAATAGCCTACTATGCAGATGGGATAGGGGTTTGAGAGCGTTCACTCCAATTTTTGAAAGGCGCTGGTAGATGGAGATGTAGCCTGAACATGTCTTGGCGCTGGACAGGAGATCTCGGTAGCCTACTCTGTAGGCAGAAAATATAATAAGGTTGCCAGATTTGGCAGAAAAACAGGCTAAAGCAGGAGGACTCAACATAATGCCGTCCTAAAATGCACGAGCCACTTACAGCACTGAATTGTAGAAAATCAAGACTAACACTATAGACCCATTTGAGTTCCAGATTTCCAGTTTTTCTTGCACATCAAAGACTGAGTTGTAGGCCTCACTCAGATCTGTAATTCCACTTGAATGTAGCCATCAAAGCCCAGAATGAACAAAGAATCAGACTTAACCTTTAAATGTATAAAAAGATTTTTTTCCCCATCTCAATTTAAAAATATTTGGGATGAGTAGAGGCACAATAAGAATACAAAATTGACTTAACAAGTACCAAACTACAAAGACAAACACAGACAAAGACTGCCAATCTACCTTCGTGGAAAACTGGAATGTTTGACCTTTAAGGTAGCTTGAAAACTGCTTAATCAAGGAATGTTTGACCAGCACAGTGTCACAAATCTCTGAATTAGAATTGCCAGCAGAACAGCAAGTAACAAGTGCACCGCACGTAACATAGCACATACAGTACATTCACCTTTTCAGAACAGCATCTTGATACTGTCCTTTATGGGAAGAGTGGGTCTACAGCAGCTCAGTCCTCTACCTCTTCTGAGATTATCCACAAAATCACAATCTTGTCCCTGAAGAAAATTAGACAGTTTATACATGGCACTACCCTGAGCGAGTGCATACATGCTAGAAGAATGCAGAGAGGCCTCCGGATACAGAAGCCAAAACTCTGGGAATTTTGCACCTGTTGGTGTGAGATCTTTCATAGGGAATGACTTGCTCTAGTTGTGATTATTGCTTACACACAGAAAAACAGGACCCTCTCTTCATACAGAGGGGTTTGATTTCAGCCCTGCACATTGGAACTCCCACGCGACCCCAGATGGTGATTTCTTACATTACATTGTTGTCATTTAGCAGACACTCTTTATCCAGAACGGCTTACATAGATTAGAATTTTATCCATGTATACAGCTGGCTGTTTGCTGAGGCAATTGTGGGTTAAGTACCTTGTCCAAGAGTACTGCAGCATTGCCCCTGTGGGGAATTGAACCAGCAACCTTTCAGTTACAAGCCCTGCTCCAAACCACTACACTACACTGCCACCCCATTTGTAGACCATCTAGCATCACTCTATGCAGGCAGAAGGTAACTTCACTCCTAACACTACAGACGTGAGGAAGAGTGGGCAAGGGCACAACAGGTGGAGCAATGGAGTGAGTTACTGTTCAATCACTCAGACACACAGCCTGCTGAAGATGACGGAAAACTGCTCAACACAGGACTCTCCTTTATTCCCACAGCCAGCCCTATTCAGATTAAGGCAGAACTCTTTCTGTCCTTTCGTTCCACCAATTTAAAACAATTCTGCCATAAGGAGCGGTAGTGTAGCCTAGTGGTTAAGGAGCAGGACTCATAACTGAACAGTTGCCAGTTCGATCCCCGCTGGGATACTGCTGCTGTACCCTTGGGCAAGGTATTTAACCCACAATTGCCTCAGTAAATATCCAGCTGTATAAATGGATAACCTTGTAAAGAACTGTAACCTATGTAAGTTGCTTTGGATAAAAGCAGCTGCCAAATGAATAAATGTAAATAAGGACAGCACTAGTTCACCTCTTTATGCTTATATTGCTAATTTTAGCAGTGATTTACGTATGAATCATATACTGAATTAGATATGTGGGGAAGTGTATATGTGAAAGTTTTCTTCAGGGTATGTGTTAGCATTGTGTTTGCAATGGTATTACATGTATTGTGTTACACTTTCATGTTGATCTACGCACAGACTTGTGGTCTCAGCACTATTTTTGGCACTGACGCTTGTTCATATGTGCTTGTACAACTTTTCATACCACTTAAACTGATGCACATTGTAAGCAACTCTGCATAAAAACATGAAGATGTATTTGTACTGTGATGACTTATATTTAAAATCTAAAAGCACTTTTTGTCCGCATACCAGCAATACAGTTGTTGTTTTTGTGTAAGTTGGTTGATGTTGATGATAGTGACAAGCGTGTCAAAAAAAAACAAAACAAAAAAACTCTTAGCAAAGAAAAAAAAAACTCTACAACAACTAACCCTAACCCTAACCCAAATTTAAAGAGGACTTGAGACACAGGAGGTTTGATTAAAAAATAAAGTTGCCTTTACTGGAGACTTTCAAAATACAGTCTTGTGTAAGTGGATGGACGGACAGACAGACGGATGGACGCACACACACCAGGTACAGCAACTCTAGACTGAGCAAGGGCAGGAATAAAAGGCAGAACTTAAAACAGCAGTGAACACAGGAGCAAACAGTAACTGATCAACACGTGAAACACAAGAACAAAATGAGACATACAGAACACATGGTTGTGTGGCCATCTGGTGGCCAACCTGGGAAGCAGCAGCTGCATTCATGAGAGGAAACCTTGCAGTTTTCAGTGTATTGCCAACTCTGTAGGTGGATCAACAAATGTGGTATTGCCATCCATGGGGATGATCCTAAATCATCTGCAGCATGACACGTCTGAGGTCCACCATTTCATTAGTGTTTTCTGCTCTCTTGACTAGATATATATATATATTTATCTGTAGTTCTGCTTTAAGAACTTGATTAATCCTGTTAGCTATATATCTTTTTATGTAGAAAAATCATAGCATAAATCAACAAACAGATAACAAGAAATAAGAATTGAATTACTGGGGGGAAAATCCGTGGTAATCCAGATGGTCATAAATTAAATTCTGTTCTATTTTCCATAGACACAGGGTTCTGAGCAGGGATTAAATTCCTGAGCACAAACTAGCACAAAATATTGGATTTATTCAAATATTTATTAGGTATTATAACTGTATAAATATTTGTGTAGTTAAATATATCTACACATATAAAGTTCAGTATGGCCTCTAAATTAAATTTTGTGATACAGGCTGCCTAGAAGTTTGGGAAGGACAGCACATGAAAATCAAGGTCTTCAGACTGGCATTCATTTTTTAAGGGCTTAGAGTGGAAGAGCTTTAAGTGAGAGAAAGACAGTACACACTCTCGAAGGACAAAATAAGTCCTCCTTGGCTCCCCTCTACAGACCCATAGAAAACTACTCAAATCAGGAAAAAAGCAACAGAATATTAACAGCTGTAAACCAAGACCTTTAAAATACAGTTCAGTAAACTTGTGTATTTTAATGAATGTGTATATATATCAGTTCAGTATTTGGCCTTGGGATAACCTCTGCCACGGAGGCTGCCTCCCACTCAGAAAAAAAATGCACTGAAAACCAGGATACCTAATTAGCATGTGGAATATGGAAGGCTGCCTCATGCAAATATACAACACTGCAAGTCACAAATCTGCTAATTGTGAAGGCCTCCTGTGTTACTCTGCTACATTGGATCACACTGCTATGCCACCTTTTAGCCACTGGAAGGCGGCAGACAAATAGATATCAAGAAAAGGGTCATTTAACTTGCTTAGAGAATTGACTTCAGTACTGTATGTGGAATTTTCTTGTGTGGAGACTTCGGTCATATTATTTGCTGTGTGGTTGTATGTAACATATCAGTGCCAACTGAAAATATGAAAAAATGATTCAGAGGGCATCATGAAATAATATTTAGAGGGCATGTTTATGGATGTGTGGTTTTTGGGTCGGTGGCATGTCCCCCTCAGTGTGGAGAGGATGGAATGAAATAACTATGCTGTAATGCAGCATTTATATGAATTGTAACAGCAGTGTTAACATCCCACCCTTAACGTTCTGAAGAAACCTATGTCCCTGTGCATGTCGTCTTTAGGACAGGAGATACAGAGCTAACCGAGGGTTTCAACTGTCAAACCTAAAACCGTTTGGTAACAGTGGAATCCTGCCTTTTGTGTCATGTGATGTGGATAGAACAAACGGCAGAAATACTGTCTTTACAGGCGCGTAGGCAAGTCACGACTTGCGAAGAAGCGATTTCCAGAGACGCAAACCGGCAGGAAGTGGCTGGCATGAGACGGCGAGGGGCTGAAAGGTCACAACAGTTTTTTGGCGAGAGTGGGACGAGCATTGTGGAGCACAGCGCTCTTCTTTTCCCACACGTTTCATCTTATGAGCCACTCAGCTCACATAGTTTCCCTGCAGTGCGCTCCGTAAGGCACTCTGTAATTACTCCTTTGTGAAGAGCACTATTCTAAATGCACTTCAGTTGATTTATTGTCAGATTGGGACGTGTGTTTCTGACTTTGGAGTGTCATTATGCCCCAATGACAGTCCACTGATCCTGGTGTCTGTCAGTGTTTGAGTACATAGGGGTGGGTGTGGTGCTGTGGCAAGGACCTGGGCTCGTTATTGACTGTTTCATTTCCCGGTGGGATGCTGTCCTTGTATTGCACCCTTGAATTTAGCCTGACTCGCTGCAGCAAATATTTAGTGGTAAAATATGGGTCATATCTAAAAATATAAGCTGTGTATGTTGCCCTAGATAAGGAAGTCTCCTAAGCACATAAGTAGAGTCTTTCTCCTTTACCTTCAAAGTGACTTCCTGCACAGTCTTTCGAGTCATAACCCACAGAGGCAGCGCTCAGAGTTTAATCTGATTTTGAGGGAACATTAACATATCGCATCTGATAATCTAGTAACACTTCCTTCAGGAGGTTCACGTTGAGGTATGAACCCAATGTTCAAAATCTAAACCGAAAACAGAATAAAAGACAACAATAAAAGACACTTAGAATGTAGTACAGTAATTATCACCGATGACAATCAGTTCATGAAATTTCTGTACATGGCTTTATGCATAGAGCCAACAGTGCCCAGAGTAAGCCATGGTAACTGAAATTCCAAATACAAGCAAAATCATTTTTCGTATTTATGTTTTGTTTGGAATACATAGGCACTGAAGTCCCTCTACTTACCTGACTTCTGTGTGATTAGATATAAGACATTTATTGTCAGGCATTGATCATCTAAGAATAGCACAACATAACAAAAAGGACAAAAAGCACAAGTAAAGTGGACTTTATTCATTTAAAATATTTGTAAAAACACTCATTGTATATTTAAAAATGCTATGTACAAAGTCTTTCCCTCATTCATGAACTTTGAATACTTGAACCAAAAAAAAAAATGTTGACCCTAGCGACTCAAATCCAAATTCAAATAAAACATACAAAGTTTTTATTTTAGAAAATGAAAACAGTTTATATATTCTAAGCGATTTTAAAAAGTATTTACGTTTGCATGTGAAAGGAGTAAAAAGTGGTTTACCTCAAAGTGCAGAGATTATAGTGATACGGTGCTCCACAGATAAAAAGTTACATAATTACTCATGTCTTAATGGCTCAAGAAGTATGACATATGACACACCCTCCACAACTGAATGTCTCAGCCAAACCAAGTTCTTAAATAACATTTATCTGAGCAATTAGATATGGAGTCACTGAGGAGCATCACAAATATCAGCTATACAACATGCATTTGTGCATATGTCTGAATGTGAGAGAGAACAAAACTAAGAGGCAGAACAAGAGGATAGCTTATGCACTCTGACCTATTAGTTTCAGATAGGGCTGGGCTTCACTTAAGCAAAACAACATGTAACAGTAAAACAATAATACCTCACACACATTCAAAAAATGTTGTTGTCTAAGTTAATAGTCCACCAAATCGTTTTATTACTCCTTTTTAAATGACATAGCCATTGCTGTGATTGATTGCCAGTTTTACCATTCGGCTGTCTCAGTCGCTTTGTATGAACTCAGTCTGGGTAATCATATTCCCTTGAAAGAGAGAATGTGAGAATGTGAAAGAGATTTTTTTTTACCCACATTTTTCACGCATATTTGGTTATCACCAATTGTGCTGCTCAAGCTCGTCTCACCACGACAACCTCTGCGCTCATGTTGAAGTGGGGAGGGGGGCGCGAGGTAAAAATGGCTATATTTCACACTACGGGCCACGCTGCAGTGCACTACCGTGAAGTAGGTTTTCTTTAGAATAAAGGTGCTACTCCACTAACATCACCCCAGCAACTCACAGGCACCCCACGAGTTGCAGGGTACCAAGAGAGCGTGTGATGAGGAACCCCTGGCTGAGCCCCCCACCCACCCCCTAACCCTGGTGGTGTAAAGCCAGTTTGTTCCACTGCTGTGGGGGGAAGCAGTTTTTAGACTCACAAGAAGTTATTTTCAGAAATGGAACCTCCTTTTAGCGTGCCTCGGTTGTTTGGTGTAGACGTGCTCTATCGATACACTAACGAGCAGTTGTCATCTTTACATTCCAGTGCATGAGGAAAGTAAAGCCTTAACTTTGCATATTTTAGCCTGTTAGTCTCGTGGGCTTGTTGTACACTTCTTCTCAGTCTCGATTTTAAGAGGGAAGTTGTTGGATGTACAAGGACACTTGTCCCTTCTTCCCTGGTCTGTTGTCAGTTGAATGCCTGTCCTCTTTCTAGTCCTCATAAATACTGCTTCTTGAGTAATTCTGCTTAGATTTTTTTTCCAGCACTTTTTTTCCAAATCACAGCCATTTTTTTCTGTACTTGTTGATCATGTTATAAATACACCTTGAAAATTGTATGATACCAGTTATTGCATCCATGTATTGTAATTTCTGAATGCGTAAGACCATTACACAGCAGTGTAATATCTGACAAATATCAACAAAAACAGCTTTGGCACATTTACATTCATGTTTGGTGCTTAATAATCTTGTGGTTTAGACCACAAATACAACCACACCCAGTAAAATAGTATGCAAAAGCACTGACTGTGCAAACAGACAACTTAATTCAAACTACAAACTTAACACGATATACAGACTTAAATTCCCACCTGCAAATATGACATGAGTTATTCAAAATAGTTTTAGAATGTTGCATGTTTTGGAAAACAAAGGAACATGATTTTGACAAAGGCACTGTCACACATTGACACACATCCTGTTTAAGTGTCTTTCACCACATTTAAACAGTCTGTTTTCTACACAGTGGATCTATACATTGAAGTAAGAAACGAAATGTCTCTCCTGTGGCTAACTCTCTGAACCTTCTTTTCTGTAATGCATCTTTCCACTATCCCTGGACTTACTTCCCTCTGTAACTCAGCCCTGTCTTTGGCAATTTTACTCACTGTCTCTCTCGTTTCCTCGTTTGCATGAAGTCACCAAAAGCCAGACATTTCCACGTAACGCCGTGAGCCCGCTGCTGATGCAGGGTGGGGGGTGGGGGGGTGTTGGGTTGTGTCTGTGCAGCGCCCTTTCCTCAGAAGCCGGAGGTGTAGGTGGTGTCCCCGGACTCCGACCACATCGAGCTCTTCCGCGCAGCCGGCCTCACCTGGCTCTTCAGCTTGCAGCCCAGCACCCTCAGCATCTCCAGCAGGTGGCGCCGGAACTTGACGCCCACAAAGGCGTAAAGCACGGGGTTCATGCAGCAGTGCAGGTAGCCCAGGGTGGAGGTGACCGTCAGGGACACATCCAAGGCGTTGGTGCTCCCGCACGTGAGGTTGGCGGTGTGGTTGGAGCGGAGCGTGTCCGCGATCAGGGTGATGTTGAACGGCGTCCAGCTGACGAAGAAGACCACCACCAGCGCCAGGATCACCCTGATGGCCTTCTGCTTCTGTGGCCCCTGGGAGCCCCTGTTCAGACGCAGCAGGATGCAGGAGTAGCAGAAGACCATGACCAGGGAGGGGAGGACGAATCCCACGACGTGGTAGAGGAGGCGGGAGGCCATGCGCCAGTCCTTAGCACTGGTGTTGAACTTCAGGTAGTTGTGAGTGCACTCCTCTTTGCCCCCTCTTCTTGGTTCCGCTACAGGCTCCAGGAAGACCCAGTCAGGGATGGAGAGCAGGAGGCAGAAGATCCACACGCACAGACAGCTAGCCTGCACCGCCCAGGGCTTGCGACGGGAGTACATCTGAACAGCGTGGACAATGGACAGGTAGCGGTCCAGACTGATGCAGGCAAGCAGGAAGATCCCGCAGTAGAAGTTTATCTGTGGAATGGAGAGAGATGTCAGATTTCAGGGAATCTGACACTAGCCCTGGAACACAGTTTTACAGTACAATTGATGATGATATTCTATACAGCTTATTTCATTGAGGGATTGAGTGGGTTGCAAAACCTGTTGTTGTTTGGACTTATCCTCATCACACGGAGTCCTCTAACTTTCAGTGTCTGTAAAATATGTTTACCTGATAGCAATATTTAACGATTTAATGCACTTGTGTCTCTACCAGTTAGCTTGTACTTTGTCTGGACAACTACTGAAACTTGGTCATGCAGCACATCTAATATTGTGACTCCATGTATGACTCTCACCTGTGTTGTACTTTGCCTCACTTGTGAGTTGCTTTGGATAAAATGATAAAATGATAAAATGTATGTGCATGTAAATGCAATATGAGAAAACCCCAGCAGCCCCCAAAGGCGGAGCCAAAACAGCGCCCCCCTACCTTGAAGATGGCTCCCATCAGCTTGCACAGTGGCTTGCCGAAGCTCCAGCCCTGAGCAGCCTCTACAGCCCAGAAGGGCAGAGTGAGAAGCAGCAGGGTGTCGGCCACCGTCAGGTGCAGGATGAAGGTGTCGGTCACGCTCCAGCTCCTCCGTAGCTGGCACAGAACCCCCAGCACCAGCCCGTTCCCCAGCAGGCCCAGAACCAGCGCCAGCGAGTACAGAATCGGGATGAACACGGCCTCAAACCGCATGCTGTTCTCCATTGTGCACACAACACCAAGGCAACATGTATCGCTGCCAGTGTAGTTGTAATCACTCTCATTATACTCCAGGTCAGACAGGTCATAAAAAACATCCTGCAAATAAAACAGGATAAACGGTCAGATCTTTGTTGTACTGTTGCATTGTCAAATATGATTCGTAACTTAGCTTAGTCAAGATTCATATAGATTTCAAAATCATGGTTTGAAATTAACACGTTGTGATAGGCTGCTTGTGGCCTGCAGATTCCTGCAGCCCTAAGATGCAATGACGTTAAAAGCACAGGCATGGTAGCTGTAGCTACATGAAATGGCCTTTTACTTTTACTCAGGGATTGTGCTCAGGACAGCCTGACAGCCTGACTTCTTCAGATCGTCCGTCTCTGCACCACAAATAATCTTCTTGACAAATTCTTTAATTCAAGACATTTTCCCAGCAGCGTTTTTTTTTAGAAATAACAACAACACATATTTTAAAATATTTTGAAGGACAGTGGAGGGCAGTTACGCTTGATTCAGTCATGCTTGTAGAATGACATTACACTTCAGCAGAGCATATGAATTCCATACTATTTTTTTTCAAGTGATTTTAAAAAAAATAACTTGAAAAAACATTTATATAATCTAGCCCACCAACATGCGTGTGCAGAGTCATACATGCACACTGAGGCACAGAGATACACAGTGTTCTAGTGCAAGCAGAAGTGAAGGTAAAGGACTAAGATGTAAACCGGCTTGCATCACACAATGCACACCATAATATTAACCACGAGTGCATTCTCTCTTACGCACGTATGTGAGAACATCCAGTTCAGGTAGGAAGACATGCAATATATATCTTCCTGTTGCATCATATAGTCTCCTTGAACAAGGACGTGAAACCGCAGCCGCTGTGACAGCCCCTGATATCTCTTTGTCTTTTTAGGGATGACACAACTCAAGCAAATGTCTTTGCAATACATTAAGAAGAAAGAATTTGGTCTTTTTACCATTCTGAAAAATTACAAAACTTAAAGTACAACAGCAATGTGTTTTTTTGTAGAAACCCCACTGTAATATTGAAGTGTTGTCCAGATTTGTTCTGATGTTCTTTCAGACAATGACTGGTAAAATGTTTGCATAATGTGGCCTTAACTTCTGCTGATACATCATATCCATAATGCCCTCATTGTCATTTGAAGGGGTTTCCCCTCTCTTGTCGTTTCATCTAGGGCTTGGTTGTACTGTGGGCACAGAAACAGCAGAGAGGAACCTGAATGTACTGGCACAGCAACCAGTTCATCTACATATAAGAATCTTCTGCTGCTCTTTTTTAGCAGGGTGGAGGGGCCTGTCTGTCACTAATCTAAATAAATTTCTCATACTTAGTTTACATTTCCTGCAAAACAGCAAATTGTTATGTGTCTTAGGTAATAAATATTGATAATCCTGAATATTTACACAAGGATAATGTTCCACCAGTGCTTCACTGAAAGACAGCGCGTAGTTATGTTCAATAACGTAGACCACGCTCCCCAAAAGCAAGCGATATGTGTACTTACGGGTACGGCGTGAAATTTAACTGGTTAAAGTTTAACGTTTTAAAATATTTTATGATTTATATGCGATCATTACATGCAATTTTGCAGCGATGCCATATTCTTCAATGTTGCATTACAGTCAAGCTGTCAGGTATGGGGTATTATATAACAGGTGCCATAGATGCAGGCTTGCTTAAGGCTCGCAGTGGCGAGCATGCTACGCGGCAGGAGAGATCCCTTGAAGTTAATCTTCTGAGAAGACTTGTGGTTTTTCAGAAACTCATGACATGTATGTGTGTGTATATATATGTACTCATACATTTACAATAACTCAACCACTATGCATTTACTGCTAAGAAACACCACATGTAAAACCAGAATGAGGACAGGATGGAACAGGGTATGTTTTGATGACCAGCTCCATTTGCTAAATGTCTTTTTAAAATGGAACACTCTAACTGAAATGGACACTCCATCCATACAGTTATTTTGTGCAGAAAAGGGCAGGTGACATTAGAAGTTAAATGTCTGAACCCATGACAAAGAGTCTATATCTTAATCAATCTATATTCATCCCAGGTAGACTCGTCAGTTCATCCGCGACATGACACCCCCGTTCAACTGCGAACATCCAGAAAAATCCTGTCTTTAGTCAAAATTTTCAGTTTTGAAATGTACAACATGCCGAGCCATCCGGATTTGGCTATCACTGTCAGAGAATGGGGATGCAGCTTGTGGCTCATTTTGCTTGGCACGATTATTGCATCATTTTAAGTTAGTGTCTGTCAAATTGCTTGTTCTGGCCATTTATTTTCCTTTTTCAGCAATATTGACCATGGTATGCTCTTCACATAATTATATAGGGTTGGCTTTACAAAATATATAAATCTAAAATTGGTAAAGCTGATTATTATAAACTGTCCTCCTATAAGAACGTCATATTCATTTTAGGTGAAGCAAAAGCAACATACTTCTTTTTTTACATGATAAGTACTTATTTTCGCACAACTGGTGTGTCCTAAATGTTAAAATAGCAACTTTTACTACGTCTTTTACGCATTGGACGGGGTATAAACTGGATAATTAGCTTTGACATTTTAAAAAAATATATATTTAGGCATATTCAAGAAAAATGCATTTTAGCTCGGTCATCAAATGTGTTCCGAAAATATCCATTCAGCAGCTCGTAATCTTGCATTTAGGGTCTGTCTGCATTATTAGTCAGATCCGTATGTGGCTTAATATTGAAAGGAACACTCTTATCGGATCACCAGAGAGCACTGGTAAAAATAAACACTATACATAAATATATAAATGGCAACTTCTACTTTAAGCCTTCTCAGTTTCAAAAAGCTACAACAACACTACTAATAGTAATACTAATGTAGATAGTACTACCATTACTACCACTACTATTAATAGTGGTTTATGTCCTGCTTTTATATATATAATTTTTGCAATTTTGACACATATTAGCAGGGGAAAGAGATCCGAAAGATTGTCGAAGGGGAGTGAGGGACAACCTTCACTGCAAGGCAACATTGCGCACAGCAAGCAAAAGCACTATTGTCATTAGCATCATAAACAATTCCTGAAATACTGATCGGGTAGATGTGTTTATAACTTACCGGCCCCCCCGCTGACATTGTTACGGTCTCCGCCAAGCACAGCTGTGTGTCCGTCCAACGCGATCAGCGATCGGTGCTACAGTGGCGAGAGAATACATATGCATGAGTTATTAGGGGAAGGGGAGAGGGGGTGAGGTGACTGAAAAAGGAAATGAGATAACATCAGCACCATTCACAATTCGGTGCGCAGGCTACCTGGGGAACAACATGACTGACTATCAGCGCGATAGAATTTGATTTAAGATACCTCACTTTTTCTTTTGAATACTTATTTTAAGAAATATATGTGCGAAAAATAAGAAATATGCATTATAATATTGAAGCATCTACGTATATTGATGCATATACGTTATAATATTGATACATATGAATTTAAATATTGCTATCACTGACTGTGATGTGATGTGACTGCAATTTCTTTCTAGGCTGTCTAGTCAGGTTGCACAAATAACCTTGCGGTAGGGCTTGAACGGTGTTATGCCCACACACTCACTGGTCTGGGAGTGTTGTTAGCCTGGTCTGACACTGTTGCTCATTCAGCTTGAACGGATACATTTATTATATAATTATATATATATATTTATAATATATAATTATTGTGGACTTTAGTTTGTGAATAAATGCTGTCTTAAAAGACGCCAAAGTCATATTCAACATTGCCAATAACTGAAATCTGTGCTTGGTTGCTTGATTGTTCCACACCTGATTTACATTAAGCCACAGTATAATGCCAGGCATGTGACCATTTGCAGACTTTTTGATAAAGAGGGTAGAGTTGACGGGCTGCAGCCTAACGCTGTGTCTGCCTTGACTTTCTTATTATAGTGATGCAAACATATGTACCAGTCATCCAACATCTGTTTTTTTTTCTTTTTTTGTATACTGTACTTTTTAAAATAAACATTCTTTTGAAAATCCAGATCAGAGGCTTACAAAACATAAAAATTAATGTGAGGGTATCTGTGATTCATAGCTGTGGATGTTAAGGGTAGTTAATTCATGCCACTACCCTAATCTGCACACAGTTTGTAGTGAGAAAGGGATGTGCAAAGATCAGGAGAAGCAGACACACAGCTAGAGAGAAGGACTACAAGACATTCAGCTGCTCAGTTTGTACACAGTGAGGCAGCTCTACAATTTAGAAATTAAACACAGAGATGAATACCGAATTACGTAAGAGCTGGCTGAGACATTTCATATTTAATTAAAAGTGCCAGGATTGTACAGTATAAAAGCAGGGATGCAATATTGGCCTGTTCAGAACAGCTGAGGCAGAGTCCTCCACCCACGGTCAAAATGCTAGGTTTGTATGTCCGCTCAGAATCAGATGGAGCTGCTCTGTGCAAATCAAACGGAACTTTCAGCCAATCGAGTTATTCTGTCTCTGTGAAGCTGTTCCTGTTTTGAATTGACCCCAAGGCAGCCTGGTGTTTGTCCGTGACTGCTGATCTGCACACACACATTGCCCTCTCTTCTGCCTGGTACAGGTTTTAAGGACAAGCCCGTTGAGTGCCAGGGCCTACGCTGACACCAGCAGTCACACACAGCTACAGCGACAGACCCTGACACTGCACACTATACTGACAGTTTCTAAAGTATGACTGCATTAATCATTCTGAGTGACCCTTTAGACCTCAGGTTGTTACCAAGAACGGAGTGTTGCTGAAACCTCTAAATGCATTCAGTTTGTGTGTGTGTGTTGGGGGGGAGGCGGTTGTGAGGGGCATTGTATGTTGGTCAGACCTGGTATACAGGAGACTGCCGATTCTTGAAAGTGATGTTTTTTCAAGGCAGTGTGGGCGAAGTGACAATACCAGTCTCAGACATATATGTTTCATTTTTATCAGGGGACTTTTTTGCTGTACATCACAGAATTTTTTTGGCCGGCGAGGTGTTACGACATATATTACCAAAACATACTACAGTAATTGAAACAAACTTGAGAAGGAATCTAATAATGAAATTATTGAAGACGCATATGCAAAACCATGCGCACAGAGGGGAAAAAAAACTTCAGTGATGCACGATTGTGGGGCTTTAGAGTAAATGGGGAGCTCTTCTTGTAAATAGTGACACAACCTTATTCAGTTGTTTTATGCTTACTCTCACATGGTAATACATTCACAGGAGGTTTCCATTGATTGATATAACATGCATACATACAAACAACATTAATGTGTATATTGATGACAGATCTCATAATTTTTGCCATCAGTCAGACTCTGGTGAAGTAGGACTGTACTCCAGCTAATTTGGTTTTTGAAAGAGGCAAAGTGCAACTGCAATTTATATGTGGTGATGAGAAGCTCAGATATATATCCTAACACATATCCTGTTGTGTTAAGTAGAGATGCCCCTGTACTAATTGACTTCCTGCCACACTGGTAGCATGGACATGATGTACAGGATGTTGTCTTGATCATTACATCTCAATATAAGCAGATAGATATAGACCTAGGGTGGGATTAGCTAAGCAGCACAACTGAAGCATCAGAATCACTACTTGAGCAAGATGATGATTTTTGTGAGCATTCCTAATTATAGTGCTGAGTTACAGATGATGTCACCTTGAAACTTGTTTTTGAGAGAGTGGTGTTGGAGACTGTAGTGTTATCTGTCACTGGGGAGACTTATCTGTTGTTTAGAGAGGACATTTGTGTCAGTGGAGCAGGACGGACAACCAGCTCTTGTTCCCCATAGTTTGAGGTTGGCTGTGCCGGCATTCAGACATTCTGTGCCTTCTGAAGGGTGTTCTGCCGCGTACACCAAAAATGTTGTCGTCAGTTTAAAGTGATGGGAACTTTCCACGCACCTGAATGTCTTCCCATGCCTCTATGCCAGTGGTCTGGATATGCCATCTTGCTAACACAGAGATGCCATAGATGCCACTGACTTAACCATGAAGTCATGTCTGTCACGGTCTAACACCACAACGAGACTGAGACATACACTATTACAGACGTGCAAAACACGAACATCGCAACACAACACTTTTTACATCCTGCTGGCAGACCAGACAACATTTGTATTAAGTGTGTGATTGCGTGCATTTTCTGTGTAGTGAGCTAACTAGCTGAGTTTTGTTGTAGGCTGGGTGGGGTGACTGCTCTCGCCCCTTCGCTACAATGCCCACAAAAGTTAGCGTGGTCTCCCTCTGCCTGTGAGGAGGTCTTCCCAGACCTTGAGCAGCACATGTTTCAGCCTGAACTGCCAGTTTCAGATTTTAGTCTGCCATCTGCAGTGCAGATAGATGCCTCTGTGCTTGGTTTGGGGACTGTGCTGTTGTATTGCTGCAAGGAGAAGGCACAAATCAGAGGCCTGTTTAGTACGTTAGCAGGAAATTTTTCTAGAGGGATGTGTGGTGCTCATGCCATACAGCGCCAGTGATTGGCTGTTAAGTAGGACACAAACAATCTACAGCACTACCTCCTTGAGAGGGACTGTGTATTGGAGACTGACCTATGAGCCTTGCAATGGCTTCATCGCATGAGTCACAGCAGTGTGGGAGTTTATTTGGTGTTTATTTTACATGTGGCATTGTGATGTGTTTTGGATTCTGTGATCTAGCGATTGATGGTAGTATACCTGGCCCAAATTAACTTGTGGTGGGGCTTGAATAGTGTTATGCTCACATTCACTGGTCGGGGAGTGTCGTTAGCCTGGTCTGTCACTGTTAATCATTCAACTTGAATGGATACACTTCTGATCTTTTATGCTGAAAGTTGCTCTGGATAAGAGCGTCTGCTAAATGAATGTAATATAATGTAACCTAATGTAATGTACCTAATGTAAACGGAGTCACCAGATGCCTGTCTGTGTATCCTTGTTGTTCTGACAAGTTTTTTGTCCCTCGTAACTCTCGTGATCACTCCAACACCAGCATCACACATCACTTACCTGTAATGTAGCTGTTAATTCCTGTGGGTTTGCCTTTTCATACAACTAATGCTATAGCCTGTCATTGCTATGGTTTATGTGTTTTCGCATTTATGCGTGCAAGCAAATTCATACCACGGCGGTCTATCTTCAGTCTCTCACACCCTCCACTTTACCCGCCACAGACAGGCTATTTATTGTTCAGATTTTTAACTGGACAATTTTCCATATTTATATTCAAAGGGACGGCTCTCCTATTTTCCACTTTGGGCTTGGTTAGCAGATTCTTCATATCTTTAAGTACTGTATTCAAAAACCAGGTAAATCTGGTTCAACAACAACATTCAATGCTTTCTCTGCTGGGGCCAGAAATGACTCAAAGTTTGAAATTCACCACAACAAGACGCAAGAAAACAAAACAAAAAAAAAAAAAAAGCAGAAATGAAGTATGCCCAAAATATCCATGCCAAAAGATACAAACTGTTGCACTAAGCTGAACTGAGTCAAATTTATATCAGGAAAAATAACGGTGCAAGAAAAACAGACAGCTGAGGGTAACTCATGTGAATCAAAGAAAATAAACACAGCCAAAAGTAGAACATATTCACTGGCTGTTAGTGCAAAAACACAGTGTTGGTCATGTGATGGCACTTTAAACACATGCGTGGAGCTACTGCGTGCTATTAATTGCACACCCATCGAAACCATCGAAATCGAACACTGCACACCAATCGAAATCTGCGGCACTTCACCATGAAGGGCAAGTCATTTTTACAGATTGAAATCAGTCAGTGATTGACAGCAAATGGAAGCTGGTTCATTAACCTTATTTGGGGCTCACTGTGCATTTGCGGTCAATACGCCATTCTCATTCTTGCCGTTTATGTTCTCAGTTAAAGAGCAATGTGGTGAAAATACACTCTTCCTGTGTAGGGTCTTTATTTTCTGTGTGAATGATGTTCAGAGAGAAAGAGCAATTGCAAAACCACCATCTTTAACACTGATACCTTCATTGATTTTGTTTCAGATCTTGCCAGCCTCTTAGGACTAACTGCCCAAACAGTAATAAATTACTTAATGTTGTTATTTATTGTAAATGTACTTATCATTGCTACCTATGTGATAGTAAAGCCTATTTATTTTATGTTATTAATTTATTCATTAGATGCCCTTATCCAATGAGGCGCACATTCTTTTTTAATATATTATCAATTTATGTAGTTGGACATTTACTGTATTAGTTTTCAGAAACGACGTTGTGTAAACTGATGTGTTTTATATGCACACACGCACACACACACACACACACACATATATGTTGGTTTAACTGATACAGACTGTGGGCACACTGCATTGAATTTAGGCAAATTTGAACACACTGTTGCATTACGCACATTTGAATTCATTTTCGTTTAGTGCCACACCTTATCCAATATCTGCACACATTGACAGGACCCTCACTTGCTGCTTCTGCTGGCACTAACTCTACATGAGAGATGGGTGATACAGAGAGGTGAGGACAAGGGTCAGCAGCCCTAGCCATATGAGTGAACAGATATGCTGTTCTCGGGGTTCCCAAGGAAAAGGCATATTCTTGGGGGGGGGCAAGGTCAACAACTTTGCCCTGAACAGCACGTAAAATCCTTTCCTCAGACTCCAAACAAAGTTGAAATGCACCAAAGGCAACACACTGTAATTGTCCGTAATAATGTGGGGTGTTATTGCAGAATGATGCTAGGCGTTGAAATTGGCCGCTGGTCATTGCAGACAGTCATCAAGGTCAGCGAGGATATGTTGGCTCGCAAGTGGCTCAGCCGTAAAAAGTGTTTCTTTCAAGTGGAGGCTGAACCCTACAGGCTACGTTCGATCCTGGCCTTGTCATCAGCTGACGATGATGGGGAGACCACAGCAGCAAAACGCATCAGTTTAGTTCCGTCAGGGATATTGCGGTGCTTCGTTCGGCCAGGGGTAAGAGTATGCTCCAAAAGTCATTACATAACCTATAATTTAAGTAACTTGGCTTTTCCCCTTGAGCGATATGTCTATATAGGAATCCCCTACATGCTACATAAATACAGAAGGTAGTGCTTTGGTATACACTACACATCTTGAAATTTTAATATGTACATGTTTTGCTATTTTAAGGGGACTTACAGCACGTTAAGTTAAGTTCACGCGTGATACGCATACCGAGGTGTGCTTGTATAGCTTTGTGTGACGGATAGACGCGTTCAAGCACATTCTTTCATTTTCTGTACGCACTTTGCTCATGACGCCCTATTACATGCACTTATGTACCTTTACTTAATAAACTGCTTTGGATAAGAGCACCTGCCAATGGTACATGTAATTGAATGTAAATGTAAATTTAGCATGACAGGTAGGCTGTGATTAAAGTATTAAGTTTGTGTATCATGTATAAACATGACAGGTTTAAGACTGACTCAGACACAAACTCTAAAATACCCTGAAAAGGTGTGATCTGGTCTATTTGTAAATGACTGTCTGTATATTTCCCTGTCTGTAAGACTCGGCAAAAGTTCAAGAATTGCTGAAATCATCTACAATGCTATGTTTAACTGTAACAATCCATACTCTTATGTTTATTGTTATTATTATTAGTAAGATTTAATTTTATAATATGAAATACAAGCAGCATGCCAAAGGGTCATCAAAGTGTATTTTAAAGTCCCATAATATTTCACGATGAAATGAGTTTTAGCGAGCTTTCTGTAGTGAAACCATTCAAACTCCCTCTTGGTTTCAAATCTTTCTTTCTTATCAAAAGCGATCATTATTCCCTTGCGCTATGAGTCACAGAAGTTTCTCTTTTTTCATTTTGCCTGTTTTCAGTTCTTAAGGCATGAATTAAAGGTGGGAAGCCAAAGGGGGGGGGGGGGGGGGGGGGTTGTAGTAAGGAGGAGAGAGAACAGAACAGGAAACTAGGCTTTATTTTTTGTTTTCAGTCATTTTTATTGTTAACTATTTTTATCATTTTTATTGCTGTGGGATTTTTCAAACATCTTTCAAGTTCGTCAAAGTGTATCCTTATATTCCTGTTTGTATTTCCGTTACGTCCGTCATCCTCCCTTACTTTCCTAAGAATTTTTTTTTCCCTTTTTCTGTTCTCATTAGGCATTTATCCACTTATCTCACAGTTTGTGATCGGCGCCGTTGTCCTCTTCACTCTGTCCCCTTCACTCTATTTCCTTATTCTCTTTATCTCCGGATGTAATCTAACCCCAGATAAAGATGTTTGTCGCGAGCTGATCTGACACCTGTTCTTTGCTTCTGCGTGTGTCAGTCTGCATTCATCCCCCTTGTCTCATTTACGTATTTCGACAGCTTGTTTTTTTCACACCTTGGCACCGCGGTAGAGTGCAGCTGTGGTTTCTGAACGCTCTGAGACAAAGTTCACTGCAGTGGCTGCATCCTGCTCACTGCTGTTTACAGGTACACCGGGGCCTTCTGAAGCCACTGAACACCCACTGCACCCACTGCACCCACTGTTACAGAGTGTGATAGTATCAGGGCTGGGGAGGGAAAAAAAGGGATGGGAAAAGTAGAGGTGAGAGAAAGAAAATTGGGTCGGGGGACTCCAGTGAAGGGTGTATGGGTGAGACTGAGAGAGGGTAAGGAAGTGAAGACTGACAGGAACACAAGAGCAGGAGCCTAGAGTGGAAAAGTGGGGTGAAAGAATGAGAACAATAGGAGAAGGAAGATATCACTGTGGAGAGGGTGGAGATGAGGAAAAGAGGCAAAAGATGACATTTACATTTACATTTATTCATTTAGGAGACACTTTTATCCAAAGCGACTTACAAGTGAGGCAGAGTACAACACAAGCAAAAAGCCGTATAACAAGTCAACATTATTAGAGGTACTTGACCAGGTTTCAACAGTAGGCCAGACAAGGTACAAACTAGCTGCAAGAGATACGGGTGCATTAAACCATTCAATCTGTTTTTTCTTTAATAAAGGGAAACAAAGTTTAAGACAAACAAGAAATTGCTTTAGGTGGTAGTGTTTCAGGTGATCAGGTGAGCGCGGAAGAGCTGTGTCTTCAGACGATTCTTGAAGATAGTGAGGGACTCGGCAGAATGGATGAAGTGGGGAAGTTCATTCCAACATCGGGGTAAGGGATGGAAGGGAAAGGGGTCAGAAGACAATAGCAAGGTAGAGCCAGTCAGAGCAGCAACAAAATTCATTTTTGGGGATTTGAGAACAGTTAAAAACAAGGCAATGTGCCGAAGCTTCTTCCTTTGAAAGGAGAAGTTGACACGTTTACGCGTCAACTTCCAATCTCATTACCTCTCTCGTTTTCAGCCCAGCCATTTGCTGCCACGATTTAAATAGAAACATCAGGTGCTTAAAAAAATGTATGTTGAAATAAAATTAAGTGAGCATTGTGTAGTGACAAAAATGCCAACTTTCTTTGATACCATTGAGAGTTCTTCTGTACCCAGAAGGCATTGCTGCCCCACTTTCCTGAAAAACCCTTCCTAATCTACTACTCAAGTCCTGTAGAATAGCAGGCGGCTGTTATTTCCACTAGTGGTCCCTATCAAAGTGAACTAAAAAGGCTGTTCCAGAATGTGTTAAATATTTTCCTTCCAAGACATCCACTTTCAACTACATTATTTTATGATGCTTCAATGCTTGCAGGTGTACGTGTAAAGATACGACTGTATTAATTGCTCTTGAGTTATAGATGTAATTATTCCATCCTCTGGAATGTCTCAAGCGATGTCCTGATCATCACTTTCTTCGGTTGGTTTGTTTAAATGAATATACAAAGATCTGTCTTTTTAACAAACATAATGAAATGCGATTTTGAAAATATAAACACAAATTTCCATAATTTAGTCTGACAGCGGAAAATTCTAAATATGTAGATTTTCATCAAATAGAACTGATGATGGATGAGAGTGATTGTAATTAATATCAGAGTAAAGGCAGGTGAATATTCACCAAACATACCAGGCACAGGTGAGTTGTGAGCTGAAGTTCAGTAAGGCTGGATTTTTCAAACAATTTGACAGGAAAACTATGTTTAAATCAGTTCAAAAAACCCTTTTCAAGCATTGCCTTTCCACAACAGTGGCAGCAAAGAAGCTTTCTTTGTTCAAAACAAAACTGATTTTGCTGAACTGGCAGTGTTGGCTGCTAATTTGTGGCTATCATTGTTCTGTATGTGCAGCAGATTCTTGCCAGCAGAGCAGGAAGTTAACCACCAGTTTCATGATGAATATATACATCTTCCATCGGGGCAGAAGTACATACTGTAGCATTTAAAAAAGTGATCCTTCCTTTCATCCACCAAATATCCTTCTGAATCTCCACAATGTTGGAAACTACACAGTGTTGGAGTACAGTCTGCCATGGAATTGCAGTGTGTATAATTATGATAAGTATATAATGTGTGATCTGTGTGATAAAAAGTTACTCTAACAGAAAATGATTATCGTGTTGTCTGCAGGACCTTGCTACTGTACGTGCATTTGATCCTTGAATTCCAAATATGCTCAATAAGTTATATTCTGTTTAATTTTATTCTTAACCCAGCGCATGAGGCACCAATACATCTAGACTAGGTAGTGCCATATGCGTGCCAGGTCATTAGCATTCTGCCAGCACTGCAATGATTCTGTGATGGAATGTTGTTGCACGGAATGGTGCACACCTAACAATGGATTAATGTCACGGTATATTCAGTCAAATGGTTCCGTTTTCAATCAAAACAGATCATGCATAGCACATATTAACACCTTTTTTTAACTGCCCTTCAGAAAAAAAAGGTGTTAATCTGTGATATGCATGACTGACCATGTAGCGGTAAATCATTTCTGCCTTTTTCTTGCCAGTCTCCAAAACCCACCTGTAGACCTATAAATACAATATTTACATTTTTTGCCTTTTTACATCTGTCAGAGCAGTGTCAGTAATTGGTCCCTGTTCACTCACTTCCATCTGAGAAGGGAAGTGAGAACGTGCAAGTGCAGTATCTAAAGGGAAACTTTTTTTAAAGCTAGTTCCTTAAAAAATGTTCTTTGCCAGATTTTATTACAGGGTATAAGACCGGTGAGGAAGTGATGAGACACAACCAAAACAGAAGTGATTTAGTAACGTAATGAAAATTAACCTATTGTCATCATGTTAATTCATGCTACATTATGCTTAGCAACAGTACACAAGTCTTAAATACAGGAGGCTAAATATAACAACAACAACAAAAAAAAAAAACTTGTGTCATCTGACTGGGAGCGTGTGGTGGCAGAGCAAACCTGGGGACTTAGGATGGGTAGGTTGGCCGAGGTGTCCTTGTCTCACTGCTGTCAGGCACCTGTTGATTTGTCAGGCACCAGCGAGTTGCGTGGATGATGTCAGCACGATACTATTATACAATGAGCAACCACTTCAGTGTGGGCCACTGTTTGATCTGTGGTGTGGAAAATGGCCATGGACTGCGTGCCGGTGTATCAAAGGATTGCATTTGTCTCACTTCAGTACTCCAGCCGGAGTGCAGATATTGTCATGGTGAGACAAGCCTGTTGGCAGGTCCCCCCCCCAGAAAACAGGATTGCATTAAGGGGAAAAATCTTAAACAAAGCATTGATTTTATTTATTTATTTTTTTTTGGTTGGTTTGGTGTTCCTTTTGCAGGGCTCTGAAAAGAATTGAAGATGCAGCCACAGGACAGAGAAGGAGCTAGAATACCACTTCCGCCCTCCCTACCCCCGCCTTCACTCCTGTCTAGAATAGGACCAAAAAAGGGGTCCCCCGCACTACATGCTGGACCGATTTGACACACTGACACAGTGAGCCCTAACCCACATTCAAATGATGCTGTCAAATAATTGTGGGCTCAGCCTTCAAAGAAGTAGGTCCACTGCAGCAAAGACTGGATGACTCGATCAAATTTTCGGTTTATTGAATGCAAATCATCCCCATGCTTACAGTAGTCATTCAAGGTATGAATGGTTCTTCTTTTATGGTCTCATTAATATGACAGATGCTTTTGCGTAGAGTGACTTTCGCATACAGTGGCTTCAGAAAGTGCTCAGATCCCTCCACTTTTTGCATACTTTGTTGTGTTACAGATTTAATCTAAAATCGATGAAATGTATTTTTTTTTTTTTGGCCATCGGTTTACACACGCTAACTCGTAATGACAAAACGAAAGCATTTTTAGAAAGTTTTGAAAATTTATTAAAAATGAAAAACTGTACTGTTTCATTTACATAAATATTCAGACCATTTGTCGTGGCATTCCATATAGAGTTCAGGTGTATTGTTTGCTTTGTATCAAATTGAATTGATTGGACATGATTTAGAAAAGCACACACCTGTGTATATAAGGTCCCAAAATTCACAGTGCATGTCAGACCAAGAACCAAGCCATGAAGTCCAAGGACATCTCCCTAGACCTCTGCAATCAAATTATGGCATAGATCAGGGCAAGGATATAAAACCATTTCTAAAGGTTTGAATATTCTTAGGAGCACAGTGGGCTGCATCATTGTGAAATGGAAGGAGTTTGGAACCACCAGGACTCTTCCTAGAGCTGGCCATCCAGCCAAACTCACTAACTGGGCAAGAAGGGCTTTGGTTAGGGAGGTGAGCAAGAACCCAATGGCCACTCTAACAGAGCTTCAGAAGTCCTCTGCAGAGATGTAAGAATCCTGCTGGAAGGACAGGAGCTGCCAAGTGGCGCTTGAAGGACTCTAAGGGCTACCTCTAGCGAAAACCAGGTACTGCTCATCACCTGGCTAATACCATCCCTATCGCGAAGTATGGTGGTGGCAACATTATGCTATGGGTGTGCTTCTCAGTGGCAGCGACGGGGAGACAGGTCAGAACTGAGGGAAGGATGAATGCACCCAAATATGGAGAGGTCCTTGAAAAAAAACCTGCTCTAGAGTATGCACACAACTTCAGACTGGGGCAAAGGGTCATCTTTTAGCATGACAACATTTGAAAGCATACGGCCAAGACAACACTAGAATGGCTTAGGGAGAAGACTCTTAATGTTCTTGAGTGGCCCAACCAAAGACCTGAAGATGGTGGTTCAGCCATTCCCCATCCATTCTGGCTGAATGTAACGGGTGTAGACTGCGTTGTGTATTTTAACTAGATGTTACGTGGGTCGGTGAGTGAGCGAGGTTCAAACGTCGGTTCTCATTGCTCACTGCCAGCCCCTTATGGCCAGTGTCGTTGCCAGTTGAGCTAAAGGCAAATTGCCCCTAAGCTGTCGGCAACAATGCTAGTTAACCTCTCAGGGAGTGATGCAACTGCTGCAACTGCTCGGCTACCTGCTACCCGCTACCCCACAGGCTTTACGCGGGACTCACACGAGCTACTCACTTCAGCTCGGCCACATGAGCTTGAGAGGATCTGTCAGGAAGAATGGGGAAAAACTGTCCAAATACAGATACATAAAGCTTGTAGAAACTTATCAAAAAATGCTTGAAGCTGTGATTGATGACAAAGGTGCTTGCACAAAATGCCAAAAAAGGGTTTGAATACTGGCATCCATCATGGACAACACCTCCCACCCCCTGCGTGTGTCTGTGGTGTCCCTCAGCAGCTCCTTCAGTGAGAGACTGCTTCACCCACAGTGTAAGAAGGAGCGCTACCGCAGGTCATTCATCCCGACTGCGGTCAGACTGTTTAATAATACCATTGGGCAATAAACCCCATCACTCTGTAAATAGATACTATGGTTTTTGCACATCTCTGGTTGCACTCAGTGCTCATTTCTGCACTGTATTTTTCTACTTTTAATGTACATTTATTTACTATTTTATTGGTTCTTGACTTTTTATATATATATATATTTCTTTGTATTTTTTTTTTTGTTTTTTTGTATTTTTTACCTTATTGCACTTTGCCACTCTTGCTTTTTTACCTCTGTCTTAATGCCGCTGTGACATGTGAATTTCCCCGCTGTGGGATCAATAAAGTTTCTCATCTCATCTCACATCATGTCATGTAAATGAGATTTCGGTTTGATTTTTAATTTAAAAATGTTTTTGCATTGTCATTATTACTTGCAATGCAGGTACTAGAACAAATGTGAAACGTGCGTGCAACCTGCATCATCTTCTGTCGTGAGGCGCATTTCAAAGGCCTCAGAAGAAAGTCAGCTTCCAGTGCATACTAGCACTAACCAAACATGCAGAGCCTGGAAAATCAAACACTGCAATCAAGAGATGAAAGCTATTATAATTATTATTTATTATAATTTTCAGACAAACGCTGCACAATTAACGTAACCTAGACAATCCAGTCCCGTCCATGACTATAAAAGTCTCACTTCCTTTCTGCATCAACTGTTCATGACACCCCTCCTCCACCCCATCCACCCCCTTTCTTTTTTCTTAGTTTCAAGCCAACTTCAAGAACAGTAGGTTCGCTTTGTCGGGCCAATTTAACTACTAATAACACCTTTGCTGGAAGCACAACGCACTCTCTACACAGGTGTACACTTGATGAAATAGCTTGGATAACAATGAAAGCAAACCTTATATGTCTAGTTGTTGGTATGCAAGTGTTTTATACGTTTCGTCTGCAGACACTGGAGTTGACATTACCAAGACAGTTTTAGCAAATGTCGTGAAAGTAGGTTTTTTGTCTGGCTGGGGGGTTGTGAAGACCTAGAGCTTGTGGGAGGGGGTGAGGGGTTGGGGGATGGGTCTGAAGTGCACCCCGCACCTCTTTGATGTTATCACTTGACAGCAGCATTTATCTGAGCTCTGGGGAAAGATATCAGTGACACCTTTGTGGTTTTCCGGAGCTGTACTGAGATGAAACCCTGCATCTTGCAACAGCAGTTTCACAAGCAAGCTCCTCATTAACCCATTGCGGTATCTCCCACTATCATCAGGCGCTTGATGGGTGTTGAAGACTGACCATGGAATAGTTCTTGTGGAAAAAAGTTCCAAAAATAGTTTCCTCAACCACATCTGCCCTGGAGAACTCGTAAAGAGTAGGTTCAGGTGTAGCCACGTGTCAGGGTGCAAAAAGTGTTGCAAGCTGCAGCCGATGTGCTTATTACTGTGCATATGTCTTGCAAATGATATTGTTTTTTTGTTTGTTATCACATTCAGCTCTGAGACTATCAGGTTGACAGCGGTCAGAACCACAAATGGGTACAGTGCCTGCACTGATCCACCTTGCTGATAAATGTACTGCCCACATCCTTTTTCGCTCACTCGATCATGCTCTCCCAATCTGTCTCGCCATCTATTGGCTCGTTCCCACAGCCATAATTAGCTAGGAAAGTCCTCGTTAAAGCCCTCTGCTCATTGAGCCGACTGCTCGCAAAGCAACTCTTGTCAGGAATTGATGAGTAAATATGCTAGGGCAATTGGGAGAGAACGGGAGTTTGCAGGACACATTTTGCCCAGACTGCTCGTGTGGAATCCTGAAGTCTCGTCAGATATGCCCGGGCCAACGTGAGATGCAAAAAACATGTGGGGTACAGTACCAGTCAAAAGTTTGGATACAACTTTTATTGTTTATTTTTTCCTATTTCCACATTTTAGAATATTAGTAATGGCATAAAAACTATGAAATTACACAAATGGAATTATGCAGTGACCAAAAAAAGTCTTAAATGGTAGTCAAAATTTTTTTGGAAATAAATTCAAACATAGGCATCAACTTCACCATTCATATTTGTCTATGCAACAAATTTCAAGCATTTACGCATAAGTCCTTAGATATAAATGTCTTTAAATGCATGTTTACCATTATCCTAACCAGGAACCAACTTTTGACTGATACTGTATATATCTGGTCGGGGGGGGGGGGGGGGGGGGCTGCGATAAACAGAAGCAGAACACGCAATAGTTATGAACTGAGGCAATCACTTCACACAAGTATTACTGTTGATTCTACTCCTCCTCCTCCTGCTAGCCCCCCCCCCCCCCCCCCCCCCACCCCCCACCCCATCCGCTCACTCACTAGTCAGGTCAGATAATTTCTTAAAGGTACCTCAAACACATAACAGAGGACTGAGCAATCCAGCGCTAGGTTACCTGAAGATTCCCAGGTGCCGAGGCATGGAGATCTAGTGTATGCACATTTCAAATGTGGGAATTTCTAATTATGTGCAATATTATTAATTATTGATATGGACATTGATTGTGTATCAGCAACGTTTTAATACTGCGTAATGTGATATACTACAGTGTGTCTATAGTATGCTTAGGGTCCCGATGTTAGTTGAATTATGGTGAGGTGAACTGCAAACAAACCAGGCTAACTAAAATATTGTATTTAAAAAAATCTGTTGTAATGTGCTTTTGTCAGTCACTATTTTTGTTAAATTATTTTGTTCAATGTTAATTCACTGACGGTAATCTGAAAACATGACATCATTTCGTTCCAGCAATTTCTGTGTGCAGTTTCAGTCCCACGAAAGTTTTGTTGTCGTTGTTGTTTGTGAGTAATACATACATGCATGCTTAAGTCAAAATGTATATTGGGTAACCATTACGCCTTTATTTTTATCGGTTACTTTTATTTTAAAAGGTGGTCACACAGCTGGGCACAGTCTGAGATGCTACTTCTAACACAATACAAAAAACACACTAGCTTGCATTTTATGGCAAGTCTGTAGCTCCCTCTTCTGGTTATGTAAGTCACAATTTTAGGCCAAAACAAAAGGCACCAGCGTTGAAGCCCACCCTTACATGTCTGTGAAACAGTATGCAAAAATAAAGATAAAAAATAACGAATAAGATGACTGATAACTTTTTGTACATGAAAATCAAATTTACAAAAAGAGAGATTTGTAAGTGAACATATGCGTCAGCGATGAAACCTAAATCTAAATCAACACTTAAATCTATGGCCCCATTCCCCAGATCAAAAGTCTCTGATTTCTCACAGACAGTAAGGCACTGCAGTTAAACCCATCCCCGAGGAACTTAATTCATACTTCATATCCAAGGTGGCTTTTCCAGTGTAGTGTCAGACAACAACTCCTCAGACTGGGTTCACAGACAACTTGGCTGGGAGGACTACCATGGGTGTGTTGTGAAGGCCAGGGCCGAAGAGTGGGAACACCCTCTCAGTGAACTTGTCAGTGAAGGTGCAGATGTGCTTTTTTTCAGCGGGGTCCCAGAAGGACACCTCGCCCTTCTCCATGTTCAGCTTCACCCTGATCTTGTCCAGCCTCCTCTCCAGCGGAAGTGGCGTGCGGGGGGAGGTCAAGGCGTTGTACACCCCTTTGCTCAGCCCGATGGTCCACACGCCCCCCGTGGCCGTCACCGTGAACTTCCGTTTCCGGGCGACAGACTCCTTGCACACGCCCAGGATCCACTTGGGGTTGTCTCCCACCTGGACGTCCCAGCGATGGCGCCCAGAGGTAAAGCCCTCAGAGCCCACCACAAACACGCAGGGGTCGAAGCGCTCGGGGTTGTCCGGGATCAGCTGCCTCTCCGCGCTGGCATACACGCCGGCCATGTCGGGAGTCATGCAGAGCCAGGGAGAGCAGGTGTTGGGGTCCATTACCACCGGCACTGAGGGGGAGAGATGGGACACATGAGACTCACCAAGGGCTCCTTTCACAGAAGACCCTTTCAGATTTCAGTAAAAGCTTCAGTATAAGATCACAAGTTCTCACTAAAACTGACTTCCTGCAAGTTTTCAAATGGGCTATCGCATTCATGTTGCATGTTCAATAGAGTCAACAGAGCCTGTAGAATGCTGTATTACAAAATAACTTTTTAAATGTAAACAATGGCACCTTGAAAATGTCTGTAATTTTTGAAATATGACAAATTAATGGATGTTAATGCTAAGGAAATCTTAGTGTGGTTTGTGGTACTGTATATTGTGTAGATCAAAATGACGCTGTTGAACGCTTAAGCAGAAATAGCAAAAAATTACTTAAATTTATCACAAAAATAGTAAATTTTTTAGTAAATGTTGGACTCTCAAAATCTATGAGCCAACTTTCAAAGTAATCAGAGAGGGTCCAATTCCAAGTCCCATTTCACACAGAATTATCCTAAATAGAAAACAGCTTTTGCAACCTAATCATTCGATGGCATCACCTTTATCTATCTGGTAACCGCCAAAATAAGGGAAACGCCAACATAACTCCTTAACGCATTGCCAGAACATCTTCAGTGTGCCTTGGCATAGATTCTGCAAGTGTCTGGGTCTCTGCTGGAGGGATGCAACACATTTGTTCCACAAGAAATTCCATCATTTGTCATTTTGTTGATAACAGTGGGAAAACGCTCTCAGGTGCCACTGGAGAATCTCCCACAAGTGTCCAGTTAGTCTGAGGCGTGGCCATTGATGCAACCATGGCAAACGGTTTACATCGTTTTCACGCTCATTAAACTGTTCAGTGACTGATCATGCCCTATGGGGATGGGGGCTTTGAAATCCTGGAAGAGCCCACTCCCATCAGGATAGAAATGCTGCACTATAGGATGACGGTGATCATTCAGAATGGCTTTGTATTTACTTCCATCTACCTTGCCTAACTGACTTGAACTGAGTGGACCTAAATCATGCCAGGGGAAGGCACCCTCCACTGTAACAGAGCCACCAGAACCCTTCACCATTGAAAACAAGCTTTGCTTTGCATCTCATACCAGTGCACTCACGATCAAGGAGTATGTGCTGTTAACCACAGTTGCCTCTGGTTGATGATGTCTTTCCCCCAGACTTGGGAAAAATCCCCGCAAGAAAATCGCCTTAACCACTCTTCCTCATGAAACATCAGCAAGTTGAGCAGCCTTTGTCACTGAAGCTCTGACCTCTCTCAAAGTCTCTGTAACCTCTTCCTCTAGCCATGGTAGCCAAAACAAAGGGTAACTGGGCCTGCCCAGTATTTCTATACATGACCCTAAGCATGATGGGAAGTTAACTGCTTAATTAACTCAGAAACCACACCTGTGTGGAAGCACCTGCTTTCGATATACTTTGTATCCCTCATTTAAGTCTTTTGCTTTATTTTGGAAGTTACCTGCTAATGTACACAATAAACTTGCAATAAACATTATCATAGGATTTTCTGATTTATTATATTTCAATGTTTCAATGTTTTTTAACCTTTATGTAATCTTATTTTTCTTTTTTTTTATGGCATACCAATTGTATACAATA
Source organism: Megalops cyprinoides (assembly GCF_013368585.1). NCBI lineage: Eukaryota > Metazoa > Chordata > Actinopteri > Elopiformes > Megalopidae > Megalops > Megalops cyprinoides. Next base: position 7,836,546 of record NC_050592.1, on the reverse strand, counting down.
GTCTTGTTTCACCAGGAAACAGTAGCTCAGACGTGGTTTCCTTATTCCACTGCTCTTACGCGCCCTGCATTTTGTCAGGTGCCTACGAGTTGCTCGGATGAAGCCATCCTCGGATGAAGCCATCCTCTAACGAGTGCCAATTCATCGTGGTCCACTGTGTTACTTGCAGTGCAGAACTTAGCCGTTGGCTGTGAGAGTGTGTATCGGAGGATTGCATTCATCTTGCTTCAGTGCTCTTGCACAAGTGCAGAGGCAATTCATGCAGTCAGTATGCAGTCAGCAATTCCAAAACATGGTTCCACAGAGGGGAAAAAGAAATTAAGATTTAATATCAATTCAATATCCTATCTGCACTGTGACAGCTGGTCTCACTCAGTGTTCCAGGCCCCCACCCCCCTCCCTGTTCTGGACCCCCCCCCACCAAGTGTGCAGATCTCCCTTATACTCACAGCATGTAATATGTGACTGCATCTTCTCCCATACTTTGTAGCTCAGAGCGCCCAGATGCTTGGCCACATTAATGAGTGCTCCTGGGACACTCTGAGGGTCATCTGCAGTCCACTGGGCCCTGCGATGAGAATCTGCAGTCAGCTACAGTATGGGGCTGGATTAAAACTTCACTACTCATTGCAACCATATAAAGCAGTACAGTGTCCAGGGCGGAGTCTACATACCTTCTTTTTAAGGATTGGAAGTTCTGAGGAGAAAAAAAAAAACATTCATTCATAAAGAATTGATCAGTCCAGAACCCATATGTATACACATTATGACTTTTTGAATATAATGTAATACAATAAGTATGCAGACATGAGCAAAGGTGTACTACAGCCAGTAACATAACAGTGATAATGCAAGCTATACAACGGAGGCAAGATACCACACAACTGAATGGATGTTAGTGGATGCATAATCTTTTACAGTATAATCCTCATAACCTTCACACTTTTCCTGATCTTGTAGAACTGACTGTGCCGAACAACATACCAGAAGATCAACAAAAAAGAACTATGTGAAATTACACATAGTGCTTAAGACTGCCTCTTCATGCAATAAAATAACTGGCCATGCAGACAAAAAAATATTGCAGATTGCAAAATCTGCCAAAACATTTGGCGTTGAAGAAGGTTTTATAATATTCAGATACTGTGCAGGGGTATGTGGGCTTCCGACACGTTTAAAATGACAGACCGCTTTTGTTTAGTGTCATACGGCTCTGCGAATGCTAAAGGGTTCTTACCTGCAGGAAGGTTACGTCTTCCGAACCCATATCCCTTCTTATAGACTGGATGAGCTCAGACAATGCAGAAATGTCTCTACTCAAGCTGCTAATTCTCTCGAGCATCATCTGCCTCTTATGCTCCTCCTCCTCTCTCAGGGCGGCAATCCTGCTGGACTCCTCCTCATTCAGGAACTGGTGCAGCTTCTCAAACTCCATCTTTATCTGTTTCTCCGTCAGCTGGGCTTGGCTCTTCGGGGGAGAAAGGAAGACCTCACCCTGTTAATTTCCTGATTTTTCAACAGGAAACTGTTCCTAAATTCCTCACGCGTAAATGTATCCTTTACTTTTACAAAACTCAACAAAAAAGTTTTCTGCAAATACTTTAAAAATATCTGCGAGGCTGTCCAGTACTTATAACCATAGACATACTCATATCAATATATCAATATCAACCCTTCTCATTGCTTTTCTGTTCAAAAATAGACAAATAAACATGTAAAATGAACTCAGACACAGTAAGGCCAAGCAAGCACTATATGACATTCTGGAGGATTGCACAGAAAATGAATTTTTACAGGCTAATGACCTCTTCCTCTTACATACCAGTTTTGTCAGATTAAGTGAGAAAGGCCACTGCAACAATTTCATCCCCATCTTGGCTCTTTTAATAGTCTTTTTTTTTTTAGTCTTTTGGTAGGCAATGTATTTGAAATAATTCTTAGAACATTTTGAATTATGCACACTGAAATAATACCATATTCAATGCCACACAATGGAGTATTTTGAAATACTGAGTAAGTGATTCTACTGGTGCATCATAAGCTTTACATTTAAACTTGGACAATGCAGCAAGCATCTACAATACCGCATATTGAACGTTGCCATACAGGATCGTGCAGGTACTACTATAGCCAGTATATTACATTACACTGTTGTCATTTAGCAGACTCTCTTATCCAGAGCAACTTACACTGGGTTACAACTTTATCCATTTAAACAGCCAGATATTTCCTGCAGTTCATACAAACATATATTACACATATCAAAATGCATTGAGGTGGATTATTGGCATATTCTGTTATATATGCTGACTATTCTGACATTTGTTTATGACATATTATTCTCTGTATTATATTTTCTATTTGATATGTTACCCTATACTGACAATCTTGTTAATTATATATATATATATATATATATATACGCGTGTGTGTGTATGGGGTAGATTGCTTCCCAGTTCATTTGAACTGAGCTCAGCTTGTGATGAATTTGTTCATTCAGAGTAGCAAAACAACAACATAAAAACATGCAACCTTAGTGAAGTTACTTTCATTACTATTTTTGTTGTTTGTTATTACTATTGTTACATTCATCAAAATGAAAAAGAGAAGAACAGCAGTATTACCCGGATGTACTCTATTGTGGCATTGTATTTCTGTTTCATTCTTTTAAACGAGTCCACTTTATCATCCAAGATGTTTAATTTGACGTTCAGCTCATCCTGGAATAATAATTTTAAAAAAAACAGAAAAAAAAACATATCATGTTAAAGTGTAATATATCAGGCATTAATGACACGCTCTATCTGCATCATTACACAGGAAGTAGATGAACAAGCTGAACAGGCTCAGATAGGCCTACGCAGAAGGCCTTTGCTCTTTCTGTAACTACAACTTCGAAGTTAACTGGTTCCTGTTTTCTAAAGCAAGTGCCATTTGCCACTGAGATGTGTACAGCACAAAGTATTGAATTATTTACATCATTTGCAAATAATGTGACATAAAATGTTAATTAAAAACATACTTTAGCTACATATATCTCATAAACTTTTCCAGCTACTGCCGTTAAGTATAGGTGTGAACTTGAGAGGGTGAAGTTCAGGGTGACATTTTTCCGTGCCGTGGCTAACTGCTGTTTACGGACAACAAACAATCATATTTACAGATGTAATTGGAAGCACAGGAGCAGATACCGTTTTCAGTTACGAGCGGGTCTCTCTCACCTTGCAGCACGGTACCTCCCGTTCCAGCGGGCCCAGCTCATGACCTCGGTGCAGGGTTACGCAGTCGATGCAGACGGGCTCCTCGTCCTTCACGCAGTACAGCACCATCTCCCTGCGGTGCAGCCCGCACAGAGTCTCGTACGTGGCCGGGACCCTCCAGCCTTTCTCCCTCTGGAAGGACTCGCAGGTGTTCCGCAGGGCCCGGTTGGGGATGGGCTGCTCGCCGTCGCACCTCTTCCTGCACACCGGGCACTCGCGTATGCCTTTCTGCTGCCAGCTGTGCTCCAGGCAGCCCTTGCAGAAGCTGTGGCTGCAGGTCAGCAGCACGGGCTCTCGGTAAAGATCCCTGCACACCGGACAGGTCAGGTCTTCCTCCAGGAGAGAAGGTCTCTCCGCCACTTTAGCCCCAGAACTGCATTCGGCCATTTCGTCTTCGTCGACTGAAGCTTTTACTTTCGCTTTGTGAACCGTTTTACACATAACAGGAAGTTGGAGCTGCTATGGCAGTGTTGGGGAAAACAACTCCGTATATGCCGCGTTTTTATAATGTGACAGTATTTGTAACACATTAGCCAATATTTGGTTGTGCTTAAATACAATGCTGAACTAATAAATCAAGATATTTTGATGTTCAACAGTGTTGATGATCAACAGAGTTTAGTTTGGAGTATGACTGCGCAGTATATTTTTATTCTTAAGACGTAGTTCACAGTAGTTGACCCTAGAGGGCGCAATAGCACTTCTGTCTTTTATTGTATATACAATATGTAACGTGTAAGTCAAGTAATTCGTAATTCGTGAATAAAATGAAAGTAATAACAAACACCAGGCGTTTGCAAACCATACAAAGTTAATAAGTAAACAATTTAAATATTGGGATTTTTGAATTGTGATATTGTGGCCATTTTCTAGTCACATGAAAATGTAATCACAGCAAAGGCGCAAATTAAAAAAGTACATCACGAATCAAATACGTCATTACTGATGGCGCTCCTCATCTAGTTACACCACCTTATAGCATATTTGATGATTTTAGCATAAACTTGAAACAAAACTACCATTCGACCAGAGATAGGATAATTAGTCATTAATATGTGTAAGATCATCACAACTTTAATTTTTTCAAAAAATAATATTTTTATTCAAAGAAAGGAGGAGAACAGGATATTGATTTGTTAATTGACAATGAAAAAAATCATAGATGATGACACTATCAAAAACATGTTTATGTTAACAATGGGAAGGGTTCTGTCTGACACTGTGAGACATGTATGCAACATTTCTATGTAAAATATGTATTATATATCTTCAGCAATTAAAGGCTGGTTTGTTTTCTTTCAAAAGTCAGTAGTCTAACCATCAATTACCACATGGCCACCCCATACAAAAATATATTGAGAATATATGTTAGAGAATAATTTTAAAATCATTATACTGTAAATTATTGTCATTTTGGTACACTGAAGCCTATTTCTGCTTTGCATTAATATGTTTTAAATGTATTTGCAGTGTATCTTCTTGGGCTGAACAACATATTTCTGAATATATTCCAATATATTTCATTTTTGTATGGGACATTTCAACATCAGCATTATAGTGACAACACCTTCCAGATGGTACAGATTTTGAATTCACAGAAGACAAGTCTTAGTCTGCATTGCTAAAAAAACAAAAAAAAAAAATGCAGGAGTGGATTTTGGTCAAAACTAGCTGTAAGTTTCTAGGGTATATCTGCCTGGAAAAGCCTAAGCATAGAATGGTCCCACATGGAAAACCACATCCAGTTAAACATCCTTATCAATGATAAATTTCTGCATGATAGTTAAATTAGGTAATCTGCTGTCTACCCTGTTTAGGTAAATTAACGGTATTGATTGTTTTGTCATATTTATATGCATTTTTATATGCATATAGTGTAAAGCAGGAACAAGAGCACATGCTCATTGAGATGTATGAAGATCCAACATGTTGTTAGATGTACGTGGAGAACAGCAAGTGCAGCTGGGACAGGTATGGTATGCAGATTATGAAGGAGACTCCATATTGATTTAGAATCTTCTCCACTATTCCCAATAAGCCAGCAAGACAGAAAATGTGTAGCTTTTACAATGCCTTAGACAATTTTCAATATAGAGTGCACTGAGCTGGCTGTCTCGTCCATAGATTAAGAATCTGTTACGTTCTTATGTTGCATTGTCACCACATTGTCTATAGCTTTTTAACACAAAGGTGATAGGTGATGAGGTGATGAGGTGATGGGGGGGGGATACAACTAAGGGGACTCTTGCCCCCTCATGGCGCCGGGTGCGGACACACTGGTCCCGTGTGCACTTATTCGTTTTTTGGCCTCTCTTTTAATATTGGCTTCACCACTGCTGTGAAATAAATGTATTATTTGATTTTGAAACAGTAGTCTTGTGTTGTTATTTAGCCTTTCAGAGGCTATTGCATGGTTAAATGAAAGAATTTCATTAAACCTACCACCAGACCAATTTTAAGTGGTGACCTGGCAATCTGCCCCAGATATTCCTATTTCATATTATGGCCATGACGCACAAACACGTGGAAAAGGTAAGGTAGGGAATTATTCGCATCTAGTCAAAACACCACAATATAGCCACCCGCAGCATGAAAAAAAATGCAGAAATAGGCAATAGCAGGATGACAATCTACTGTTTTACTATTGTAGCCGGGTAGCGTCATCCACCCTTTTCGCACCTGTTTCTGTTTAGTTTCCTGGTGATCAATTAGCATATATAACAAGCTCCCAGTGTGACCCAGGTAAACCCTACCTGAACGTCTGTTTCCGGGATATCCGCCCCTTTCGGTACCTGCTCCTCTATTGTTGGAAAGGTATGTGTCGATTTGCTGTGTGCTGCTTTGCTTGGGTTTATGCACTCGTTTTTTTTTTTTAGTTGTTTTGTTATGTAGGCTATTGTAACACATCCCATAGTGTGGATGGATGTGTCACCTGGAGCAGCACAGTCCTTGAGACTGCCACACAGTTTTATACAACAAAAATACACTTATTAAACAAAAAAAGGCTCTAAAACAATACTCCAGAAAATTAACTCATCACTAGCACAAAATCACACATTTTACATGAATCGTAAAACAGAAATAAAGAATATCAACCAATTAGGGGAAAAAAACGACATTATTGCTGTGCAGCATCTTTCCAAATATTGATTCATGTTTGGCTACATTTTTTTTTTTTTCAAAATGTAACACACAAATGTCTGTTTTATTTCCAGCTAATAGGTCCATAAAAGTCCATAAAAGATCTTGTTATCATTCAGTGACTGCCCTTTGCTCCTGATGTAAAATAGCTCCAATATATAACAAACCATGACAGTTTTGCATCACGGGATGATTTGTTATTAATAGGTCTATCTAAAATCTAAATTATTTGTCTAATTCCTTTTTTCCTAATTCCTTAACATTAAGGTGTGAAGGGTTAAATATTCTACAACACAAACAAGGATGCAAAGCACTGTAACTGCGTGTTTATGACTCTCCAGTGTCAGGACACGTATAGCAATGCCATTGGTTTCAGTTAGATAAGATGAGAGCTGGCAATAGTCTTCTAATTTTGCATAGAAGAACAATATTTGGATATACACCTGATGCAGGAAGTTAACGCCTGAATTCTAGATTTGCAGCAATGGGAGGTAAGTGAAAAAAAAAAATTTTGTGAGCATAGAATGTGTGCATGTAAATTTTGTTAGCATTTGGTTTAAGCTTGTTTAGACAAACACTGGTTTGCCAAGTACATGGAATGCCATTGTGTAGAGTAAATGGAAGTGTTTTTCTCTTGACACTAGGTGTGACAATATCGTAAGAACAGTGCTGCAGCTTTGTTATATTATGACAATATGGTCCGTAATTTTGCAGACACTGGGTCTTATCTTCTAGTTGCCATAGTAGGAGAGAGCAAAAGAGCCTATATACATGCTAGAGAGAAACCACCTTCTGTTGTGACATACATTGATCTGATTTGGAAAGCCATTTGGGCTGAAAACAATAATTTGTGTAAAAGGTGCTATTCCTATTGTTTATTTTATATAATTATTGTTATGCATGCATATCCATTTAGATGGATGTGACATCTAACATTTAGATGTTAGAGTGACAAAAGTATTAGGCATTGATAATTTGGAATCGTACCTCTAGGATCAGATTGTTAATGTGGGGAAATGTGACAGTTCTAAGTTGTCAGTGCCATTTCAGGGATCATTTCAACCTTACTGTGGAATATAGTCCTGCTGCAGGGTATACACTTTGCCAGCACAGCAATGGTAATGCCTCCAAAACTTTACCAGCAATTACTAAATATTACAAAGTCGTACGTAGTACACCGTTGTTTCATATTTTGAAAATCTGAAACTATTTTCCCCACTATAACTGGAATACGACTTGCTACTGTTCAGTGGGAATCTCCATTTAAAGTGATGTTCATGTCTCTGAGACTGTAACCCAATTATTACCAGAGTGAGTTTTTTTAGTTGCCACATTCTTACACATATGATATAGGAATACACATGGTGTCTGTGTGGTAAGGTGAGGCTCTTTTGCTGGCAAACAGTTACAGTTTGAGTAAAGAAAAAAATGTAATAGTTTGGTTGTAATGGTTTAACATACTCGTTAGCTTCACCTGCTAGTTCATACCTGCCTGGCCAACCTTTAGAACTTCGTCCTGCAGTATTTCTAATATTGTTGACTCTTTATGGTTTTTCACTTGTGTTGAATTGTACCTCACCTGTAAGTAGCTTTGGATGAAAGCGTCTGCCAAATGAATACATGTAAATATAAATATGTAAGGAAATACATGATTTACATTTTCCAAACAATGTAGAGGGACAGAGTATTATAAGTGATATTACAAACAGCATGCATAAAAAATGACAACCATTTTGTGTAATTATAGTCTACAGGCGTGAAGAGCACCAGAGGTTTTTAATTGTGGTGATCATTTTGATAATTTCTTTCCTGGTGAGTACATTTACTTTACCATATAAGGTTACAGAGCAGTGAATAGAGTGTATAGGTGCAAGCTGCAGCAACGAGGTTAACTGAGAGAAAAGGATAAAGTGCAGGATGTGGCAAAGTAGAAGAGTGATAGAGCAAACAGAAACCGTGAATGTAATTATAGCAGAGAACTACACAGCTTCTGACTCCAAGCCAAGGGAAGGGTATTTTGTTTTAATGCAAAAACTGTGCCATAAGACAAAAGTGTCTCCCTAAGAAAAGATGCTTTTCCTGTTCTGTACCACCTTTCCCCTCAGCCTGTGCAGTCACTTTCAAGTGAGGTAATTGTGGGTTAGGTGCCTTGCCCAAGGGTACAGCAGTGGTGCCCCAGTGGGGAATCGAATGGCCAACCGTTTGGTTACAAGTCCTGCTCCATAACCACTATGCCACACTGCCGCCCCACTGTTGTCTAGTTTTGTTTGGAAACTGTGGTGTATGGCCTTTAGCGTGAGTTTGAAATGGATGTCTTGGTGGCCTAAATGCATAGAGGAGATGTTACTCCATGCTCTTTCCCATTCTGGAGTCTCGTTAAGTGTTTTGAGTTCTCTTTCCCACAGACAAGCTCTGTGCAAAAGACAAAATAATTCAATCTAGAAGCAATCTACTACTATTTTCACATACTCTCATCAAGGTACTTGGCACAATATTACACTTATCATGAATACTAGCTCTTGTTAGTAATAGTTTGCCAGATATCCTTCATATTTCCAGTGTGTTGCAAATGTGCAAATCTGCATCTCAATTGTTTTATAATTGTTACAATTATCCAATTGTTGAGTGTGCTTAAAAGCATTAGTGTCACTTAGAAAATCAGCATCATCAAAACTAGCTCCCTAAACTGCTGACCATGGCTGAAATAATTGATCAGTCAGCTGTTATGAAATCTTGTGAAATCTGTCCTCAACAGTCCAAAAGTGTCTCTAAATACTTAGTGGTCCAAAACACTAGCCACCTGGTCCAGACCATTAGCCGGAACACAAAATGTTACAACCCCAAACTCATTAGAACATGACTGACAGGCTACTGGTACTGTTACTACCAGCACAGGTGCAAATGCTACTGCTAATGGGTTAAAACAATAATGAACACTCATGGTAGTGCATCTGATCAATTCCGGCTTTTCGTCTTTGTAACTGAAGTTCACCCAGAATCATCATCATGAAGGCCTTATTACAGCATCCATAAACATTCTAGACCCCTTGTGACAGGTGCAGAGTATATCGACTTAAAATAGCGTAGCTTTGCATTTTCATATTTCCACATTGTAAATGTTGTTTTCCATGTATTATGATAATAGAGGGTGTGGTACTGGATAGAAGATGACTGGCACTACAAAATTTCCCTGCCTTCTCATGCCAACAAACACATCATTTCTAATGGTCCACAAACCATTCCCATGAACAAAACCATGCCCGATATTGGTATTGCCCCCCACGAGTGGCGCCAGATGCTGGATGCTCTCCGCTGGGCTGGTCCAAGTCAACCAGTTAAAAATCTGTCCATGAGCACAAGTCCACCCAACACATATTTCTACATTCCTGGGCTGCAGAAGAGTTACCAAGTAGGGGAGGAACTGTACGTCACAGTGGTTGCAAGAGATTACCAACAGAACCCTAAGCAGTATGGAGGTGACTTCTTCCAAGCCAAACTCTTCTCATCTACACTCAAGGTACTCTTTGTTTCTTTAATAGGTGTGCAATATACGTGCTTGCCACATTCTTTTCACTTTAGTGTCAATCTTCTCTTCATGCTCTGTTATTGCTTCATTGCCTGTACTGTTGCATTGATTACTGAGGAAAATATGAAATGGGAAAAAAAACATCTTTATTTCAACATTGTCTCTTTTGGTCGACTTCTAAACATCTTCCATGTTATATTGCCTTATGCATGTTCATATCACGCATGTTTCGTGTTCCCTGCTGCTTTGCGGCCCAGGCCAGCGTGTTTGGAGAGGTGACAGACCTCCAGAACGGGTCCTACTCGGTCCGTTTCCTGCTGCCGTGGGCTGGGGAGGCATGGGTGGCTGTGCGCATGATCCACTCCAGCGAGGCGGTGCAAGTCCTAAAAAAGCACCGGGAGTCTGACTCGGACCGCGTCTTCTTCGGCGGCACCTTTGTGGGAGTTGACAGTAACGGAACTGTGCAAACACAGACAATGGAGTGCAATGCGAAGTGGGACGGGGCCGGCCTGGAACGCATCCGGAAAGGCAACTGCTGCTGCGAGTATCAGGACCCCAGAACAGGGGAGGTGTGGCTGTGCAAGACGCCTAAAACTTTGCCTTGCGATGCCCTGGTGTATCACCATATGGGGGGGTACAGGAAACAACTTACTCCTTTGGAAGCAAAACTCATGCAAACGTGAGAAAAAAGTGTGTGTGTGTGTGTGTGTGGTTGGGGGGGCTTGGGGGTGGGAGCTGAGAAACTGGAAGAGTGAGGAAGTATGAAGCAGTTGGAAGAGGAAGGAAAAGGGAATTGTAATGGGGGTGGGGGTAGGGGGGATTTATCAGACATAAATTACACTTATCCACTCTCTTCCACAGGAAACTGACTAATATTTGGATCAAAGGGAAAGAGAGCAAAATTATAATCCTCCCCTCCAATAAAACTGTAGGTCTGTATGCTGATCATTATACACTGATCATTTCTTTGTCTGTCAATTTATCTTGCCTGTGGATGCCTTTGTGCCAGTCTTGCAATGCTCCCATCTGCAGATTCTGAGCAAAGGGGTGTGTCAACCAGTTATGTTAATCTAAACACCTTTCACAGTACTGTTGTAGTAAACATCAGGGAAGGGTGTAGGTGCAATAAGAATAATAATTTTTTACTCTATAACTATGAAGACACTCTAGACACAATTCACCAGATGTTAAAAATATGCCTGTAATCTCATAATATTGAAGGACTGGAGCAGCTGGAGTCTGCAGCTGCTGACTTGTACACTTGTTTTTAACATGGCTATGCAAGGGGTTTGGACAAAATGTGAATATATGGTTTGGGATGAGTAAAACAGGTTGTATTAATATATCATGAGACTCTAAGTTGGTCCAAACGGCAGTGTTGGGCGGCAGTGTAGCATAGTGGTTAAGGAGCAGCACTCGTAACCGAAAGGTTGCCGGTTCAATCCCCACTGGGACACTGCTGCTGTACCCTTGGGCAAAGTACTTAACCCACAATTGCCTCAGTAAAAATATCCAGCTGTATAAATGGATAACATTGTAAAGAACTGTAACCTATGTAAGTCGCTTTGGATAAAAGCGTCTGATAAATGTAAATGTCCAAACTCACCAAAAGTTAGATTTTAATTTGTTAATTAAATAATTCAATACATAAATAAATGACAAAAAAGCATTCTGGTGTTACCCAAATGGCTGTGTACATATGCACTTTTATAAAGTAGTTACTATTCTCATGCTGCCAAGATGTTGGCTTTTCTCCATCTAACAGCCTTTTGTATGTGACCAACGTCCAAAGGTCAGATGAGGACATTGTCCCAAGATAAGCAAGGCAAGATCATATCATCCAATGAGATGACGGCAGCTGGTTGCTAGACAGTGGTAATAA